>NW_007579051.1:125223-202590 GCF_000690725.1 Stegastes partitus | reverse complement strand
ATGACACATCTCTAATCTGTGGCATTGTGTTGTTTGAATCAAGTTGCGTTTTTAAGGAGGCCTGCTATAGTCACTGGTTAAAAGGAGTGTCTGTGTGCTGGTCACACTATTTGGTCTTTGTCCTTTTAACTCAAGCATTGGTCACAAGTTGGACAGCTCAAAAACCGTTTGTGCATAATTCAACTCTAATATTGCTCTTAATCTGAAAACACCATTTGTGTGTTGCATTTATATTTTTGTGTCACTCCATAAGCTCCTTTCCCACCACAGCGTCCACATGTCGGCCATGTTTCTCTCTCTAAGTAGGAAAGTTCATTATCTACCAGCGCTTGGCGAATTCTTGCCAGAATGCGGTCAGCTGCCAAATATCAACTCCGTATTCACTTAATAAATCTTCCGTGTCAGTTGGCCACACAACGACCCATTTTTAACCATCTTAGTGTCTCCAAACCATGATGTATGATATGCAGGAGATTATGTTATCAGAGTTCCATTTATCTGTCTCTGTGTGGATGCATTCTTGTACAGTTGTGACTCCGAAATCAGTTATTGGAGGGAAAAACGGATAAAAAAGGGAAAGGAAAAAACTCAACTTAATGCAATCCATATATTGAAACCCCCTTATCTGAAGAAACACAGACTTAGAGAGCGTTATGAAGACATTATGAGCTTAATTAATGAACAAAACTGGCTGTGATTACATTACAGTAAAGATGGCATCATTGCCAAATAGCAAAGCTCTACAGACGTGTTCATCGTGGTGACCTGAGTGGTTCATTTGACAGTGCTAAATGCTGCAACTGATTTACATCTGGTTCTGGGATGTTGTAGGCTATAAAATCCCCCCAAAAAGATGTTTGGTAGTGCTTTTGCTTGGAGCGTAGATCATATGGCAGGAATCCTGCAAGCCACCAGAGCACGTTATAGCATGTATTTTATCTCACGGACACTTGATGCTGTCAGACTTTGTTTAGATATACCAAACATCCATCTGTAAAGAGCTAATTTCTGGGCTCCTGACGGGGCTCCTAAACACCCAGCGCCACATCCATCAACCCTCAGATGACCCAAAAGGGACCCGTCAAATGTGACTTTAACAAGCCTTTTATTTTCTCAGCGTGCTGTTGGAGGTGTCAAGGACAGCTCGAACGCCATCCCTCTGGTGCAGTCAAGGCTCAGAAAATATTTACAGCGTCTCTCGCGCTGAACGGACCTGCCTTGTTAGTGTTGTTATCCCGCACGAGCTCGACGCAAAAAAAAACATGCATGTGTGGGAGGACGAAAGAGACAAAGAGTAATGGAACACATGTTTGTCATATCAACTGTCTTTTTTTGTTTGCTTGTTTGTTTTTCTTAGATGGGCACTGTCAGGAGTCATGAATATATGTACAACCTGTAATTAGTGTGCCTCCGGATTGACCTTTTGCCCTTAAGTTTCAATCCCTGCTCAGCGTCACGGAAATCGTTGCCCCAGAGGTCGACCGCTGGATATGTAAAATTCAGTGGCAGCCACACTCCTCTAGATCTGGAGTAGAAGAACAGATATGTCAACGACGACAAATCTTTTACACAAACAGGAAGCGTCTGAGAGATTGGAGGGGAAAATGGTGGGAAGGCCTTTAAAAGAGGCACATTGTTTAGGTCTGGGCTCCCCAAGGTTGCCTTTTTACATCTCCACACAGGGAGGGATGGGAAAATACTGAGGGGACAGAGGGGGGTGGAAGACACTGAGGGAGGTTTGCTGCTTCTCCATTTAGTGTAAACTCTCCCATGAATATTTTCTGCTCCTTATTAGATCTGCAGAGGATAAAAAATGCATTTACGCTTCCTTCCAGTCCTGTGAGGATTATCGGTTAGATGACATTTGAATGCAATAAAACAGTGAGCTGTCATGCAGATGTATTCAGCTTCCTTTAAGGTACTATCTGTCCGCATTATAGACTAAGATAATGGAGGAAGAGGTAGAGTTGCCTTCCAGCTAGGAAGTGATTATGCTGCTTTAAAGGTTTGTTTGCGTTTATTAAAGCGGTTTGTCATTCTTTGGACATCTCAGACACAGATTGTAAGAGAGTAAACAAATTTGTCTCCATGTTCTTGTATTCTATAGCATCTCGTTTGCTTTGCTTTTACTTGACAGCAGTGGAAAGTGTGGGTGTTGTTGTCACTTAAGTAAAGTGACTAGAAGTTCGTTTTTCGTGGCTGTGATTGTAAGCTCTCTGGCTGCTATTGTTAAGTGTGTGTGTGTGTTGGCACATAAAGTCCAGTTTTTTGTGTGTCTTTTGTATCTGCATGCGTTGGACAGAAGTTTCACACACACGCTGGAGGATCTGGAACCTGTAGTTATCCCCCTGCCAGGCTTTCCTTGTGTAAACACCATGTGAACAGCAATGGCTTGTCTTTCTCACCCGTCTCTCTTGTTAACAATCCATAACCATACAGGGGAGCAAGAAACCACAAAATTACATGCAGAAATACAACAAATATCAAAAAATAAGCTTCTAATAAATCACATCTGGCCACGAAAGTTGCTTTATGACTCATCTTCATACGAGCAGATCGTGTACTGTGTCACAGCTTGTACCCACTTCCCCTTTAAAGCACCCCTGGGTGCGCTGTCGCTCACTGGGACTGCTGGGGAGTCTGGGCTCAGCTGAGTCAATAGCCCTGGGGCCCTCCAGACCATGTAAACACCCCCGTCCTCCGGGAAAGAGGGTGACTCGAGCCATGGTGGCGGTGTTCTGTCCCCGTCTTTGGAGTAACAAACAGATTAGTTCTTGACAGGAAGTGGTTCACCCTCTGACTACTCTGTCATATAACGTATATAAACCGGCTTCCTTTTGCTATAAGATGATTTTTAATTTGAGCAGCCCATAATGCATTGAAAATAAACTGTAAACTTAATTAGTTGCTCTGAACAGAAGCAGAATTTGGTGCTGGAACTATATGAAAGTCATACTTTCTCTAATAGGCTTAGTTTCATAAAGAAGAGGGTGACCAGTTTTTTCCGCTTGTATTTTCTAAACAGTTATTTTCTCCACAACATATGCATGAATAGGCACTTTTCAGGCTCCATATTAAACCATGTGTGCAAGACTGTTCTGCTTCAGAGAGCTGGGCCCAATCCCAATGTCCACACGGAGGTCTCGTGGACACAGTGCGTTCCTGCTTAGTCGGTGAGGGCTTTAGGCTGTCCCACTGTCAATTTATCATGTGCATGAGGTTTCACTCACAGACATTTTCATGCACAATTTCCATAAGCCTGCAATTCTGTAGACTTTGCCACAATTATTAGCTTTGTGATGTTAAACAGGGAGAAGTCAAGAAGAGGTAACAAAACAAGCAAATCAGGGGAAACAAGCACGAATGTGACACTAAAAAAAAGATGTTTTCATGAAACAAAAACGTGATCCATAGCCAAAGCTATGAGTCATTGTTTTTCCCGTGGTGGCATGAATTCCAAATATGCTTTTTCTGTAAGTGCTTTAGCCATGAAGATGGCAACAAGACTTAAAATGAAAAGTCCTAAACCCACAATAGTATGAAACATGTTTTTGTGCTGTCAAAGTGACGCGACATGCGGTGAAGTACTGTCTGGTGTTCAGGCCTGAGAGGTTGCACTGTCCTGTTGGCTTCTCATAGTAATTTATAATGAATACAGTCTGTTTTCCATCAAACTGCCAATTTACCAGCTTCAAAAGGATATAATAAATCGTCCAATATCACTCTTTTTATTTATTTTTTCTATTTATGTAGTGCTGAATACATCCTGTGTAACGCCCTGTAAAAACATCTGTAATTTTACTGAATTTTTCTATTTAATTTCTATTTTCTTCCCATATTTCTGAAATGCATGAAAGTACCCATATTTGCCAAAAAAAAGTGAAATCAAATGTATTTATTTAAAAGATGAATCTGTCAAACTCAATATTGTATATTTCTAACAATTGATACAGTTAGTGACCATTAACTGGAAAAGAGCTACTAGTTCTGTCATTTTACAATAATGTGGTAAGTGAGAGATATCTGAAATAATTACAGAAATGTTCACAACAGAAATGTTGAATCAGTGTTGTCATGTGCTTTATAATTATTCTCATAGCACATGTCTTTTCTGGTGAATTGGTGTTCTCAACATTTTTATGTACCATGGAATGACTGTTGGTGTTAGACTGGTTGGTCTGAATGTTTCTGGTCTACTGAGACTGTCACGCACAACATTATCCAGATGTTTGCTCAGAATGATGCGAAAAGGGAAGCATCCTGTGATCAGTGCGTTGGCAGATTATATCACCTTGTTGAGGAAAACGGTCTGACTGATTTGAGCTGACAGAAACTTATTTAAACACTTTTTACAAATGTAGGAAAGCATCCAACTTTGAAGTCAATGAGCTACAACAGCAGAGGACATGTTGGGTTCCACTCCAATAGGCCAAGAACACAAAATCTGAATCTGCTCCGGCTCTGAAACTGAAAGCTCAAAGCCTGGTCCGATGAATCACGATTTTTTGCTCAGGCTGCAAATGGCCCCGGCCAGAATTTGGTGTCAACAGCAGGAAGCGGTGCACCCAACCAGGTGTGTGTCAACAGTCCAGGCTGCTGCTGGTGTAATGATGTGGTAAATGTTTACTTGACGCACTTTCGGCACCGTAAAAATTTGGGTCACAATTTACTATCTTCTAGTCAGGTCCAACAAAACACCTTTATCATGTGATAAAATGGAGGATTCACAGTATGAATGCGTAACTGACAAACCTGCAGAAAATAAACTATGCAGTCACGTCAACATGGAGCAGAATCTCCAAGAAAGGCTTCTTCTGAAATCAATGCCTCCATGAATTAGAGGATGTTTTGATTGCAAAAGGAGGCCCTGTCCAGTATTCATATAGAGTTCCTAATAAAACGCTCCAGAGTATCGTTGTGACTTTATGTCACATCCAGTAATGGATCCGTATTTGTGAACAGCAGCAGGAACGTGGGAGAAGAGCGGATGGGCATCTATTAAAAAAAAAAACACAAATGCACACACAAAACCATAAGGTTCTTGCCATAAAAGGTAATCGTTAGATTATGATTTCACTGCATTCGTTATATTTTTGCAACAACAATCACCAGGGCATTACAGCTGGTATGTTTTTTCTGGTAATCTCTTGTCTGCTCTGTATCCTCCGTGTGCCGTAACAGCCATGACTCAGTAAATGGAAGCAATAAACTTTTACAAGATCGTACCGTATTGCTGCAGCGTAGCTCTTAGCTGGGCTCTGCTGCTCATTAAAAGCACCTGAAAACCAGTCTAAAAGCTTTCGCTCGAATTTTTCACTCGCGTCTGTCTCTGTCATCCTGTTTCTTGCGAACTTTGCTTGCGTGCTCTCTGGGACGCTGAGTTCACTTGACCTTAAGTAAGCAACAGGTCAAAAACTGTTCCAGTCATCTGCCCGTCCCTCCAGTCCTGTTCTGTGCACTGATGTGCAGATAACAGGCACGTAAGAAAATACTGCACATGCCTTCAGCCATGTATCTTGTTCCTGTGAAAATGTGTCTTGATTTCTTTAAAGACACAGCAGTAAAGACTCCCTGATGTGTCCCCAGACCGTTTCCTACTGAAATACTTTTAAAACGGACCCATTCCCGACATATTTCTGCTGAGGTGGCCTCGCTTAGGGAGTTTGTGTTGGCTGTGTTTTGAAGGAGTGCCAGTTAGTGGATGGCACCGAGGTCTTATTATCAGCACATAGTCCCCGGAGAGGAGGAGCTCATACTAGTTTCTAATTTAATCATCCGTCCTGTTGATACAACATTTGGATACTTAGAAGCACAAATACATGGCAGAACATCTTTAGCTTCCATGCGGTGGAATATGTGGGATTGGGATTGTTTCATTGGGGGATTTGGGCAAATTATCAAAAGTGGGTACAACGGAGAACATGAGTCTCTGGGGAATGAAGGCAGTTTGGAGCTGGATGCTGGGTTCTTTTTTTTCTTTACTGATGATTTACTGAGTGCCATACACATTTGTTTTTGTGATGGATTTCTTAAATTTGGTTATTTGAAATTGTGACCAAGATACGAGCTGAACATGAAACTATTTTGTTGAGACCTCAAACATGCATCTACTTATCGGGCAACACATCTGCTAATATGCACAAGATAGTGATTAGAAGGGTTTGCTGCTTGCACCATATCCCACTGGACTGCATTAACTTTATTACATTTATTCTTACCATGGTGGGAATCTTTTCCTTGTGTTTGCTTGTTTGTCTGTCAGAAAGATTGACTCCATCGGGACACCCTCTGCATCCCTGTTTTTATACCATATTTAGATATTTTTTATTCTTTATTTTTTTATTCTACAAGCACCATTTCTTGTGTTGTTCCCCTGCACATTAACTAGATTCTTGTACTTGCACAATTTTGCACCACTTACATGAATCTTTGTGGAGCAAAGGAAGAACCCATTAAAATTTGGTTTGGTTGTGAAATTGCCCGTCGTGCTATTGGCCTTGGCTGAGGTCTTCGCTCTCCGTGTGACCTTTAACTTTGTGCTGTGCCGAGTACAGGATGAATCACCCACAATGCTCCAAAACCCAGGAGACGGAGGCATTTTGTATAGCACTGTTATTTTTTGCCTCATTCGGGCAAAAATTACACAATGAACTTTCAGATTTCTGTAATTCCAGCGGTCTGAGAGGAAGCTAAACTTTTACACCTCCCCTTTCCCTCTTTCTTTAAACCTTTCAAAAATAGCCCACATCAGCTGGTCTTTTCACCCTGACCAGGTGCCATAGTGTAAACAAAAACAGAGCTGATGGTGGGAATAGGATGTGGTGTTACGGCATGTTGCCACCTTGGGTTGTTTCTGTTCTTTCCGTCCTGGTGTGATGAACCTTTTCCGGTTGTTGTATGTAGATTAGCTTGTGCAAACCCCTGTCGCGGATTCATTCCTGGACTCCGTCTTGCATCTGATCCACACTGATTTAGAGGCTGCCTGGCTGTGATTTTGGCGATTTTCTTTGCTTGTAGCAGACCTGTGCACTGTTCAGCTGCATGCATGAGACACTTGTTGTCAGTGGAGCTAAAATAAAATTGAAGACCAAATTGCCGTCTAAGTAGATTCTGTTTTAAGGGGTGCTACTCCTTTAAAATTCGAGCAGTTTCGTTCTAACATGTGTTAGGGCTGTGAGTTTAAAACCATTAGTTAAAAGTCCTCCTTTTGTTTATATGAATGTCTTTTTCTGAGCAGCATCCACTGCCCCCTGTTCCTCCTCTTTGTGACCTGTGTTGATTTATGTTACTTCAAAAACCTATTTTTCATTAAAATGCTGAGAACTGTGGTACAACCGTGGTTGCCTCCTTGTGCTACTTTCCTTCCTCCCAGTGAGCTGGGTCGTAACACAGTGGGATAAATAGAAGTTTCACTTGGGAGAGTGCAACTTTGAGTCCCGTGTGAAACCACAAGTGAATGTTGGCTGAGTTTTATGTGTTCTGAAACGTGCGCAGATGCCCGTGCATGTTTGTTTTGGTGAGATGGGGAAAAGCAGCAGCAGCAGAAGTTTTTTTTTTTTTTCCTTTTCCAGATTTCTGCCTATTGCAGATTGCAACGTGCTGCAACAAGTTTTTTTTTTTTCTATTTTGTTCTGTCTGACATGTAATAAATACAACCCTGACGCACCACTCCAGAACGAGACGCACGTTTTGTTTAGACAAAGTACTTCTAAACAATATGCTGCTGAGCATACTGGATTATGTTCCCTCTGTTACAGCGAACATATTGGTCAGAGTGTCGGGAACCAAGCCAAGGAATTCCCTAACTGGAGCCAAAATGACCAAGTGTGCTTTCAGTGGCAACAAGCACTTCTTTTTTCTCCCCAAATGACGAAAACATCTGACTTCACGGAACTAATGCAAACAGACGAATACTGAAAATATTTGTAATTTTAATGCTGTAAGTGTTTTTGTCGATGAATCATACTTTGATTGTAATGTTCTGCACTGGTTTGTTGAGTGCTTTTATTAAATATAAGCACATGTTATCTCTTTAAACCATTTGAGTCAGTGGTAGCTAATAACTGTATAGGTGCTCAAAATATTTGCTTTCATATTTTACCAATATGGATCGGAGCGTAAGGCTCCTAAAGTGGTCATAATATGCATTTCCCCTCTGATAATCACAGAGGCATTCAGTTGCCCCATGGGTTCCTGTTCTGTGTGTTTTTCTGAGGTCAGCTGACCCCTGCTGAGAAAGCCGGAGTGGATGGGAGGAGGAGAAGAGCTAGAGGAAATAACACAGCAGCGGGGTGTCTTATGCCAATCAACATGCAGCAAAGTGAGAAACATTAGCCAAAAGACTGATGCTTACCCATTTTTTTTATTTATTTATTTTTTCCCCACAGGACTGTGTGGGTGTTTTTTTTTTTTACCCTTGAGAGGAGAGATGGTTAATGTGCCCACTGTAGCTTCAATCATGTTGTCTCAGTGGGGTTATGCTTTAGTTCCTCAGATATTTTTAAGACTTACGCTGTAGTTTAGCGTTTCCAAGGCGGTTTGATTTCCATTACTGCTGCATGTGCTCGGTTTGAATTCCTTCACGTTTGTCAGGTTTGTAAGTAAATGAGCGTCTTATTTTCCTTCCCGATGTCTGCGTTGCCGCGATCATTACGGCGTTTAACACAGTAACCACGTGACTTGACACGCGGGGGTCAAGTTTCAAAGTACTCCCACTCTGTGTCGGCATGAAGAGAGAGAGGAGGCGACTCGCCATGAGGCAACTCCTAATGAAATCCCTTCCTGAGAGCTCTGTAAATATTTTCATCCTCTCCCTCGGCCTGCTGATAGACTAATTCCACTCACTTTCCTAATTAATCACTGAGGAGTGGATGGAGGCTGAGACGGGAGGAGAACTGGATAAGTGGACATGCGGCTGTTCTTGGAAACCGTCCACATCAACACTGTACGTGCAGCCCTGTCATGTCCTCGTCCGATAACACGTGTGCACAGGCAGCTGGAAATAGATTTAGAAATGATAAGCGACAATAACTGATGGTGAGGACATTTATCAAGATAATACCAGTAGTTGTGAGGAATTTCTCTGGTCTTATTCCAACAACAGCAGCTTGAGGTCTACTTTTGGTTCTTGATTTGGTTCGTTCACCTCTTATCCAAGAGGCGTCAGCGAACGTCTTGAAAAACTGAAGTCCAGTTGCTTTTCGCTAAAGCACTTAAGATCACCATGAGCTGGATGACTGGGAATCTATACAGACTTATTTCTCTGTAGTTTGTGGTTGTAAATTTGAGGGTTTTTGATGCCGAAACACCTGAAAAAAGTAATTTCCTGACATTTCATAGAGCAGATTATTAATAGTGATATTATTGGCGGGAGTAGTTTGGGTACATACTAATTGATCACATATACTTTGAGCAGCAGATCAGCGGCTGGTGAACACTTAGTGGATTAATGGCTCAGTTAGTTGCAGCTTTAACTTCACCTCAACCACAACAACCACCTGTTTGTAGGTCTTATGTGCCAAAGTGCCATCCACATGAATGTCAGGACCCGAAGTTTCCCAACAGAACATTACATTTTAACGAGATTATCAGTGTCATACCCTATCAGTGGTTTTAAAATTGTGGCTGTACTCAGACTGAACATCTCCGTAGTTTGTGCATCAGATGTTATCAGACGACATCTTTAGGGAGGCACATGATGAGATGAAAACACCTCCAATGAACAGAGCACAATCTTATCATAATACACCTTAACATAGGGATATTAATGATTATCGGTTAATGGTGTTCATATTTTAACAGATTAAAAAATCTATTATTCGATAAGGCTAGGTTAGAAAATGTATCGTCCATTAGTTGTAAGATGGGTTTATGCCTTTTATTGTTTAACTCTGTGGTGACCCGAGGACGACACTTTAGCTTGTAAAATGCCACCATGAGAACGTCTCCTGGGATGCTTCATGCCGACCAACCAGCGCTGAAACGGCTTATATCATGTAGTCGCGTTCGAGGCAGCTACATCAGGACATAGAACGATGTTCATGGAGTTCAGTTTGTGTTATTGATTCATCGAGTAATAAAGCTGCCATTTATCGGTCAAGAAAATGGTTAAATATTTGCATCTGTGCTTTTACATCTGTTGACAAATTTTTCTCGGCATTTAGCGTGATGGGGCGGATGATACTGAAAGTAAGTTGTATGATTTTGGAGTTGGGCCTAAATTGTCTGTAAATTCTCTGGAAACTCAACTAATAATGATCAACTAGGACTGTTTGTTTTTGATTAATCTGGTGAATCCAATATATCATCATTACACTGCAGAGAAAACTCGTATAACTCCAATATTTTCATAAAGCAGTTTTGCTGACTGACGTGCATTATTGATAGAGACTTAATTTAACTGTAGCCTGCTAGTATTTCACATTTAATCACTTTATTTTTATGTTTTACACATAATAATGGCAGATCTAAATATCGTTTTACTTTCTTTCTCAATCATTTATTATATTGAATTGTATCAGTGACCACAAACATCACAGCAATGAGCTGCTGCTAACATCACATGATGGGAATGCTACTCTCCATTATAAGAACTTGCTGTTTTCTTTAATAAAGATTAATCTGTGTTCGGGGAAAACGCAGAATTAAAATAAATATTATGCAAGAGAAAGTCAGTAATACCAGATTTAGACTTTTTTTATTGCAAAGTTTGAATTATTACACTTGTAATTGAAATAATATGCCGACTTTGTCACGGATATATACTTGGACTCATCTCGGCGCAGCATATAAATATACACGCTCATCGATGTAATCCATCTCTGACAGGTGAGATGCACTAGTCATGCTGAGAAAACTGTTGAATCTGTCTTTCTTCCAGACTTTTGCACAGCCTAAAACCCCCTCAGTCAACCTGGTTATTTGAAAAGCATTACACACTGATGGCAGTAATGCTGATTGATGAAGTTGAGTTTCCACATGAGCCTCCTGTCACTGACTTGGCACAAACCAAACCGCAGATGGATACCATGTGGGTCTCTATCATACTTGACGAAAGCGGTCATCTTATTTTCATACTTTGCAGCCTCCCTCCATATTCTACCATCAAATGGAATTATTCAGTCCGTGAACGGAGTCTATATTTCATATTGTAAGGGTAAGTAAGTCATGAAAAGGTGTGAACGAGGGTCACACCTTTTTTTTTTTTTTTTGGAGTGCAAAACCCTAAATTTGATAGAACACGTATACAAGCTAAACGGACGTCGCAGTTAATCCGTCCTCGGACAACTGTCCATCATATTTGTTTATTCTCTCGTGATGGGCTGCGGGTGATGCAGGCAGATATTGGTCTCAGAGCTAGCTCACTGCAAATCAGGTTAGCTCTTACACTGAATGTGGAGGAGGCCTGCAAATCTGGCCCCTGTTCCATTTCCCCTGGCTGCATTACCCACTTCTAACAAAGTTACAGCACACTTCTCGTTTTTCATTGGATTAAAAGGGCCATATAGATTTGGACATGAGACACTGTGGTACATCAATCCAAAGTGCATCTGCCCTGCCGTCTCACACACACACACACACACACATCTCTGCCATCGGTCCTTCTCTTCTTTCACACTCGACTTCTTCGTTTTTCCCTGATATCGGGGTTTATTTAGTCACTGACCCTCCCGTACGGCATCTGCTGCTCATTAGCCTTTTGTCTCTGTCGCCTCTTTAATTACATTAGAAAAAGGACAACAATGATCGTTTGAGATGACTCAGACCCATTAAAAGCTGTAACGAGGCAGACAATGGAAAGTAAGGTCACCGGCCGCTGTGGACTCTTGATTAAACACTCACAAGCCACAAGAGTGGAATTAACGTATTCCCCACGTTGTACTGTGTGTGTTATTAATTTCTGTAGTTTCTGCTCCAGGTACCTCAGGTTTTATACGAACTGTAGAAAGCCAATAGTTGTTTTTTTTTTTTTTCCTTTGGCATGTATTTTCTTTTTTTATTGATGTCAGCCAGTTCCAGCCAGTCATTTCTCTTTTCTTTAACCTCCCAAAGGGCTGATTTCATAACAACATCTACATCCAAAGAATTAAATTTTGTAGAAATTATTCCACCTTCAGCTGTTTTTACAGCATTACATACTTCCTTATTTGGTCACTCATTGTCATCAATTATGCTTTGCTTTAAAAAAAAAGACAGTATGTGTAAATTCACATTCTTGCAGAGCAGCAAAAACATAAATTCTCAGCATTTGCAAGCTTTAAATACACGATTCTTCCTCTAATAGGTCATTTCCTTCACTGTACATCTGTTTCATATTATATTTCCTCACAGCAGACCGCATGTGTTTCAGTGACATTTGAGGGACATCTTCCCATATCCCTGTGAGCCACCAATCTTATAGAGGTTGTTGTGATGACCTCTGCAAGAACATATGTTACCAATTCAGGAGAGACCGTTCCTCTCCATGGTAAAAGTTGGGCTCCCCGGCCGCTGGTTTGTAAGGTTTTAGCATGTTTGTCGGAGGCAGTTTCCCATGCCTGTTTCTCAGGACGTTGTGCAATCCGACTTACAAAAGAGAACGTGGGGGTTTGGAGATGTGCTGCTTGTGCTTCCAACAGGTTGCTTGACTGGATCTGTGTTGGTTTTTGTTTTTCTCGCTCCATCTTGTTTGGCGCTACAAGGTCTCACAATATAGGAGAACTGACATGATGATGACTGATTTTTAGGACAGTGGCTCAGATCAATCATGATTATAGCAAACAGGAGTAGAATAAGAAGTGTGGAATCTTAACAGTGATGACTGTAGTTTTTATGAAAGTCATTTGGTTACTTTAAATATGTGATCCTGAGCCTGAATATCAAGTTGAGTGATACATTCCAGACTTAAATTAACTCCAGAGAAGACATGAATTAAGGGAATTAATGAATGAGGGAATTATGAAGGTAAGAAGGGAAGAACTAAGCAAAGAATCGAATCATTGGGTACATAAGGGAACAAGATATGGTGTAAGAAAGGAAATACTGAAGGAATTAGGAACTGAGGAAGGAAATGAAGTGGAAAGAAATAAGTAATCTGTTAAGAATAAAGTTGAGAAAGGGATGAATGAATTTGAGAGGAAGTGTATAAGGTGATTGATGTGCATTGTTGGAAAATGTCTAACATAAAAACAATTTTAAAAATCTACAACATTAATAACAATAAAAATAATAAAAAAGATAAAAGAGAAGTAAAGACTGCTAAAATACCATACACAAATTTATTATAATTCCACAAATCTTTTCATTTATCTAATAGATGAAAGTGTTAAATTCACATTTATTGTTGTAAATATATTTCTAAAATTGTTTTATGACATCTATATATTTTGCGTAATTACAGATTACATTCTATTCTGACTTAGTCAAGCTCTTATTCTATTCTGTTTCGTTTTTACACAAATAAATGTCATTAATTAAACGTTACAAGCCAAATAAACACATGATTGCATCCAACATTACAGCTACAAACTATGATGTAGTTGTGAAATGGTATCACATTACTTTCTGTGCAATGGTTTTTATCTTCCAGTACTTTGTGGCACAAGCAGGGTGTTTTCAGCGCTCTGACTCATTCTGCAGCGGGCACATTATTGTGCTGTTTGGGTGGTTAGCTTGTCATAGTTAAATATTTAAGAAAAGCTGTCAAACACTGCTGCACTATACATTTACCATGCCATCTATTCTATATGGTACCAGAGAGGCCATCTGCTCCGACCAGGCCCTCTATAATAAATAGGACTGTGGTGACGTCATTTAAAGGCCTTTTAAAGTCGGACACATGAAAGAGCCATACGAAGCTTTACCTCCCATTACGTTCACTCAACAGACTGACACACGCAGAGAGACGAAGGCGTCACTGTGTTGTTAACTGTGCGTAACCAAGGTGTGATGTCAGTGCTGTACTGCAGCTCCTCCACGCTTTTCCTGGAGGGGAAGCGGTGGCAGGGTCCTGTTCTGTTTAATGGAAGCGGAGGGGGGAGAGGCAGTAGGCCACTAGATCACTTCCAGTCACAGCTGGCACTCCGGTGTGCTTGTTTCCACCGATAAGATTCGTAATTTTCCACACTCTTCACATTGTGACCAATTTTATGTGGGAGACTGCGAGGAGAGATCTAAGTTAAATGGCCTACGTGTGGACCATTGGTTTTGATTGTTCAGCGCAGTTGTATTTGATGATGAAATAAAACGAACCAGCTCCTTTTTCATGTATTCACTGCTTGTATAAGTCCTTTTTTGTGTGTGTCTCAACTCTGCCCCACGGTGGACACACTGATGAACAGCTGAACGAGAGCTTTGGTTTGTTTGGAAGATTTTTTTTTTTTACCTCATGAGGGTTAATTAATCGCTGATAGTGTTTTGTCTATGTAATAGAAATTAGTTTTTTATTTTGGAAACATTTGGAAACAATAAAATCAAGAGGAATTAGGTTTAATTAAAATAACAATACATACACAGGTTGATTTTGGGGTTTAGCGCAAGCAATTGGATGAATAAACATTTGGTAAACTTTTTAATTTTTTGCAATATAAAGCACAAATTTCAAAATAGAAGCATCACTTCAGATTTTTATTCAATATGGAGCAATATTGCCAACAACATATGAACTGTATGGGCGCCATCTTGTGGCTGTCAGTGGGAACTACACAAAAACAATCCAAAACACAATCCACTGTGGTGTAATTAGATATATTCTGGGCCTGAGTCTTGATATCAAACAGTTCCAGCCCCCTGTTAGATTTATAATTTACCTTTTATAGGGTAAAGTTTTGAATTCACTTGATGGTTAGCAGAATAAAGACAGAACACATTGGAGACATCCAAGATCCTGCGAGCCAGATGTGTGCCGAATGTTGCAGGTATGCTATTCATCTGAACCAGAACATCCTTTAACGGTTTCCTCTACAGACGAGCCACAAAAGAAGCTTTTATCGCTGGTATTTCAGACACCCTTTGACTCTATCATCTTTAATTTACAGCCTTTTTCTCTCTGTCATTTGGAAGCATGTAGGTGCTTCCACTGCGCTGAAACAGAGGCCTGCAGGCTCTCAATGCAAACTGACGGTACGCATTTCTTTCCTGCCTCAAAGTTTCTTCCTCCCCCCCAACACATTAAACTACTTTCTACCTCATGAAATTTCTCCACAAGCCGGAAATCTCGAAATTACAGTGACACGCAAATGACCTCCTCCTTTTGCTTTCAGTTTAAGGTGCTCAGCAGTAAAATCGCAGCTAAATCACTGGAAGTGTACACAGTGATAACTATTAAGTTTGACCACACCACTGGAGTTCAATTGATGTGCTGTCGCATGCAGTTAGCGGCTGAATGTTTGCAAGTCCCATGGTGAGAAGTTAGGGATGCTAACTCCGTGCCTGCACACCAAGCACATCAACCAGCTAGCCTTGGGCAAAGGAAGCAAACATGCTGGAGTATTTGAGTCAGTTTGCATCCCTAATGTCAGAACAAAACGGTAGCCCCGGCGGTAACACTCAACGCTTTACTTGTTTATTTATTTCAGTATTTTTGCCCCCTTCTAATCTCCTGTTCCCGAATTAATTACTCAATTAGCATAGTAAATTAGCGAAACAATTATGATGCATGGAAAACTTCCAGCACACACCATCACAGCCAGTCTGGATACGGTTAGTGAAGTGAGGAGGGGAGAAAAAAAGAAAAAAAAAAAGAAGAAGAAGGGGAATGAAAGCAAGCAGGGTGGCTTAGAAGTTAAGCCAGAGAATTAGAGAGTTTGTAATGAAATAAAACATTTTAACAAACGGTCCTGCCAAATGAAATGTGATACCCTTTCCTCAGTGTGAGATGTAATAAACATAGCGGAGCAAAATTTATTAGCAATGTGTAAAAGTAGCAATGAATTAATTCTTTGTGCTTCTTAGAAGGTTGCGTGGAGTGCACAGAGAATTAAATGCTTTCCTGCCTTTTTTTTTTTCTTCTTTTCTTTCAGCCACACACATATACGCCCGCACACACACGGGGATGGTGGATGTTCTAACAGAATGAAAGTTGAGAAAATAAATGCTTTTGCTGAATTCCATAACTTGATAAATGTGGTTTCAGAGATGGTTTTCCTACTGATTGCATGGTTTCATTTACACTGTGCTTGTAAATCAGTCATCAGCACACCTCAGAGTGGTTCTAGTGTGGGAAACGTTCTTGGGATTCACAGGAACAGCGAGGAGATCGGCCCTTTGGTATCCAACAACTAGACAGTGTTTGCCCACTCTGTGTGCGTCTACCAGCTGCACAGGAGAAAAGAAGTGATTAATATTTAAACATAATATTACTTCTAGAAGACTGTGGCGGCTATTATAAGAACAGGTCCCTGTAAACTGTCACACAAAGAGCTTTAGGTTCAGGTTTTGTGGACAGCTGTCACCAAAAGTCAGCACACTTGGGTTTTGGGGGACATTGGTGGTTCCAGCAACTAAAGTAAGGGTGTATCTGGATACTGTCTTGTATCAAAGACGTTCCTCATGTGTATCCTCAGTGGAAATGTTGGTTTAGCATTAAAGCAGCATTACAAACCCAAACCTGCCACTCTACTTTTGGTATACCTACCAACAAGGCAGGAATGGGTCGGTACCCACGTGCCACAAAGGTCGTAGGATCCAGGATATTGCAACCCCACACTATCCAGTATGGCAGATTACAGCGGTGATGGTCAACAAAGCAAGACACTTTTTCTGTCTACGTAATGTCATATTGATGTGGCGACACTGCTGCCTTCTCCTAAAGTGGGTAAATCAAGCTCAAGTGTAAACACTCAGTCTTTTCCATGTCAGTTCGGAGGGTTTGCTCGAAAGCATTGCTGTGGCTTTCTACGTTTAGAGAGAGAGAGAGAGAGAGTGTCTCTGCTTTTGCTTTTTATTCCCTCCCAAGAAAAACAGTGTGAGACTCATCCTGGATTTATGCCCACTGAACACTGTGTTGCACACCCTATTTGGTGTCTTTTAAAAAGATGCTGGAACTCCTTTTTTTTTTATCCAGGTGACTGGTTTAGCACTTTAATGGCTTCATGACTTTTGGAGCACTTGAACCCATCTTCCCTGATATCAAGGTGCCTCATCTGTGCGTTTGCTTTGGTGGAGTCGAGCCTATAGCGGAGCTGTGCGACTCTGCATCTCCATTTGTTTTTTGGTAATGGCATTTAAAATTAGAACATTAACCTCTCTAGGGGATCGTGTGTCTTAAGATGATCTAAAATGAAACAAAGACGCACCAGCTGTTGTTTCTGTTGTGTGTGGAAAATAGAACGTGTCTCTATGAGAACATCAGAGAAAATAACCGTATCGTTGGAACAGTTAGTTTGTAGGTTTGGTGTTCAGTGTCGACTAAAACTGCCAAAAGAAATCAATCAGTGGTCAACTATTGAATGAATCATTACATATTTTCATAATCAATTTATCAGTCGGAGCACTTATTCTCTGATTCCTGCTTCTTAAATGTAAATACTTTCCACCTCTATGACAGTAAACCGAACATCTTTGGGTTGTGGACAAAACAAAACGTTTGCGGACGTCATCTTGGACTTTAGAAGGACAGTTTTCCACATTTTCTGACATTTTATTGCACAAACAACTGCGTGATTGATTGAGAAAGTAATGCACAGTTTAATCAGCAATGACAATAATTGTTAGTTGCAGGTTTAGTTCAGACTGGACCAAAGAGAATACATCCAGTACAAAGTGTTTCTAACAGGTTTTTGTTGTGTCGCAGCCACAGAAGTAAATCGGCTTCTCTTTCCTAATAGTGAAAGATGCCTCATGATTAGGATCCAGCGACGTGTGTGGCTGCAGAAAGTGTATGTTTAAGCTGTGGATGTTTGCTTTTACTGTAGATTGTTAAGTGTGTTCTCACAGACACAGGAAGTTTTGATGTATACACAGAGATTAAACTTTAATGGAGTTCTGAATAAAGCCAAATTTAATAACATTTTCTCTTCTGCGCATGTGATGTTTCGGTTTTGAGGCAATAAAAGCTATTGTGACAGTAGAGGAAAGGTCGTGGCGTTATTAGACGCAGGGTTGAGCCAGTTTATGGTCCTTAATATGTTTTTTCAGCTTTACACAGAAAATCTATTAGCTTTTGTGTTTCGAGTGATTCAGTCCGTTTCCCCCCTCTAGCTCTCCAGAAAGCCCAAATTACCAATTACTCAAATAGTTTTGAGAAGCGTATTATGTTTTCACTGGATGTGACTTTCAGGCAGGTGTGGAATAGTGGCATCATAAATTTCCATTGGCGTGTTCCCAATGGCATAAGTTCCTTGTGAATATCACATACCTCATTACGCTCCACTCAGTTTAGGTTCAATGTGTAATTAGTTTAATGAGTGTTGTCCACCGAGAGCATGTGGAGGGACCCATCTCCTAAGCTAATGTATTTGCATGACAATATGAGAGGCGAGCAGATTGCACATCATAGTCTAACAGTAGGCTACTCTCCTATGTGTAATAAAAGATCAAAAAGTCACTGATGGTTGAAGTGAGTGGACTAACATTATGTACTCAACAGCTCTCTCCATTTTAATTGCATTATATTGTTTGGCAAATATCTACTTTAATTTGTCCAAGTTTGTTTTTTTTTTCCCCCTCCTTCTTTCATTTATCTTTTCCAAGGCCGATGCAATCTGTTCAGTCTTGTCATGTAAATAAAAGCTGCATCTTGAATAGAGGAAATTAAATTCAAAGTATCCCACTGGCTGCCTGGCAGCTACATCAAATGGCTGAAACGAGAACCTCTGTTACACTTTCAGTGTTGTTGCGTTTTTAGTTAAGAGCTTAAAGCCACTCCAGGGATAAAAGACAGCTCGGTAGAAGTCAGCGGTCGAACTGAAGCCCAAATATAAAGCAAATGATGTTGATGAAGCAAGACGATTAATGTGCCAAGTGCTCTGCATTCTGCACTTTTTGGCACCAAGTCCAGCACCATCAAGTGTTTGCAAGTTCCTTTAATGCACTGTAATGTGCAATATGTGACGACTGAGAGCAGCCAAGAAGGGGATATAGGATTTGGTGTAGTGCCTTCTTTTACCTATTTGATTTGACAAACATTTACATTCCTGCACAGACAGCAGAAGTCTAAAAAAAATGGCAAGTCGTCTATGTTTAAGAACTAAAAAACTTTCAAAATGACTGCAGTCTTCTTGCTGAGGAGAGACAGGCTGTTACACTTTAATTCAAAACCCATCTATCTCGCTAAACTGTGTTTTCCACTCAAGATGGCAAATTCACTGGTCTCCTCTCTCTTTTTAGGGGGGTGGAGGGGGGCAGTCAGCAGTCGGAACGTCACCAGTCTTTGCCTGTCAAGGCTGTCACAGCTGGACTCCGCTTGTGAGTTGATTAAAATAGGAGAGTCCATAGCTAATTAAAAAGCTCTTCCCTTTTAATGCGAGAGTGTTAAATAAAGGAGCGGGAGAGGGGATATAAACAGCCTCCTGACAGATCGTTCATTTGCAGAAACTCCAGGCTCCCTGTTGGCCTGAGCGGAGTGTGTGAGGAGAGTGTTGATTTGGAGTGGAAATGCAGTGTCAAAGGTCACCTTTATGGAGACACCGCGCCACCCTTTTTAATTGAGTGTCCATCCTGGCTATCTACAGTGCGTAAAAAGTTGTATTTTCCGAATTCTTCCCAGGTTTTGATGGTTTTATGTTATTGTTTCCCCTACCCACGGTGAAGATGGGAAAAGAGGTTAAAACCAGCCTTCCTGTCTGCATTTCCTTTCCTGGCTCAAAGGGCAGGTAAAGTCTTCAGCCTGAATTTTGTGTTTATTTTACAAGCAACCGCCTGCTGCTCGTGCTGCTGGTTAGAGCTCCCCCTGGAGGTGTAGATGGCGGGGTGGGGGAGGTGGGGCGACAGGAGAGTTTTCCACAGTTTAGAGTTACTGTAGTCGTAGAGTTTCTGCTGCAGATCCTCCCTCCTGCTTAGTCAGGGGAACGTTATCAAGAGTAACACCCTAAGTGCAAACACTGTCCTTACCCAAATGAATTTAACTGAATTTATACTTTGCTTACGTGGAGATCGCTGCACATTTTGCCTTCATACTTGTTTCATCTGATAATATGTACTTGATTTCTTTCAGTATGTATGGATTTGCACTGGTGAGCACAATGGCTCCTGAGATGGTTAATGTTCAAGTTCCAACTATTAATTCAGTTAAGTTGAGTTTAGACTTTGCTTGTTGTGGATGTGTGGTTTCCAGTGTTCATGTGGCTGTGAGCAAGTGTCAAAATGTAGTTAGAAAGAGGCCACCATGACCAAAACTCCTGTTAAAGACGTCTGACTGGTTCGTGCTCAGGGCTGTTTAAAAGGCGTTGCCATATTCCTGTGGCAAGGCAACATATGGTGCATGAGAATTTTGACATAAAGTGAGATCTGTCTATCAACACTCACTGAATGTAGACTGTGGGCATAAGTCTGCCGCTGACCGTGTATTTCACGCAACTTTCCCCTTCTTTTCTACTATCTATGGGCTACCATTTTTAAAACACAAGACACAACAATCATCCTCTTTGGGCAAGCAACCTGCTGCACACCTGCATGCGCTTGTTCCACCAAAACAGTTCCCCTACCTCTATACTGAGGGGACGGCATTGCTGCGTTGTTTGCTTCACACCACTCGAGAACATATAGATTGGTTTATAGAAACATACAAGGCAGAACATTCCTCCCCCTTGAGCAGAATGATGGCGAGATGCTGCCAGACTGTTCTGTACAGTGGTGTGTTCGTGCTGAAGAATGACCTGGCAACGCGAGACGACTCAATTCTAACTGCTCTTTGTGTAATCGCATTTAGTGAGCTGATTTGAATTAAATAAGGGGTATTAAGTGCCTGTTCCAGAATGTGCAGCTTTGTGAAGTCTCTATGCACCTCTTCACCATTCGCTGCAGCTCCAGCACACCAGCTCACCTACACCCCTGTCTATGCACTGTAAAGCTACTCTATGCTACGCAAATGTAATATTGGAGTACAGGTTTCATCATACTTCTTTGCTGACATGAGACCTGCAGACACCACAGACGATGTCTATAAAAGCACCATGTGAACATGCTAACAACGTCAGAAGTGTGATTTTTATTGGAGGGGACCTTTAATGTTTAGTAGCGCTCACTTACTTGGATACAATATAAGTTATTGCAATTTCTAATGAGAGCTTAATTGAATTTAACTACTGTGACATACATTAAATGCTCACGTCTTTAAAAAAAGTATTCAAATAATGTATGTTCATTCTAAATACCATCATTTCACACAGCTTGACATAATTAAGGTCTTTTAATAATTTTTCCCAAGACAATCTGTTTCATATGTTGTAAAGTTGTATTATTAGAAATTCAGTGTATGACTCATGGAACCCCCTATGAAGACCGTAACATGTGAAAAAGGTCTCTTACATTTCATGAAAATGTCCTCAGTTGTATTTTGTGATGCTACGTTTTTCCAAATTGGTGACATTTCATACCCAGGCATGCCCAAACACAAATAGAAATATACTGTAGATTGTTTAAATTGCCAAGCGCCTCTTTCCCTAGAAAAAGTACATATGATATATGGTTTCGGTGGTCGTGAACTCTGTCATTTTTAACACCTAAGTACCAGCAGTCACCCAAGAGGTTGGAATCTGAGTACTGAGATCATTATTCAGGGCACTGGTCATTTTTCCTTTGCTGACATAAAGCAGAGGTTGACCTTTAGTTCTACATTGACTGACATTCATATCTTTTTTTTGTTACACTTGTATAAAACCTGCACTTATAGTTGCTCTAATAGAAAAGAATTCTTACATGAGCTTACACGTACTGTATGTTTTTCAGCTTATTGTGTCTTCTAGGCAGTGATGGCCAGCAGGAGCCATGCCACGTTGCACACACACCGGCTGTGTAGTGTTGTGTGACTGAATTCCTACCAGTGGACCAAAAAAACAAACAAAACACTAGAGGGAAAAAATAGGTAAAACAAAACACCAGCATTATTCAGTGATGATGGCAACGGTAAAGAAATACTTTCAAGTCATAAATCTTGTTCGGTCATTACAGCTACAAAGCTGTGCAAGAAAGGAAATATTGTTTTGAACGTTAGAAAAAGCAGACAACTCGACTTCAGCCTGCAGTTGCATAAATAAAGCCGGCCTTACAAAATAGCGGTCCTTGAGAGTTTTTGTGTGGCCATCGAGTTTTATGATCCTAATTCTTTCGCATATATTGCCAACATAAATATGGCACTTCACCGTGGGATGCTCCACGGAGGGCCGTTAAGACCAAGGCTCGGCAGCAACAGGTTCGGATACACAACTTTTACTGCAGAACCTATGAATTTTTCCCATCAGTGGCTTCTCGGCATGTTTGGGCGTGAGCAGAGGCCGCATGCTGTGCGTCCTTTTAAAAAATTTGGATTTCTGTTGCTGATGGGAGATGATTTAGAGCTTAGACGCAGGGGAGAATACCTACTCTGCATGCGTATCTTGATTTCTGTGTTTAAAATTTTAACAACAGTAGCCGTGTAACTCACACCGTTAAAACAGATGTGTCCAACATAAACGTGCGGCGCATTTTCCTTTAAATTTAATTTGAAATTCGGTTATGTTTTTAAAAAATAAAATCAATATACACACATAAATTGATTTGTTTTTAACTGCGAGTTAAATAAAGAAAGTAAGTATAGAAATGTTAGTTTGGTATATTTCTACCTTCACTCATAATATGCTATAAACAAGCAATATGAAGAATATAGAGAAAAAGAAGTACGGCATGAATATAAAAAAAAATCAACCATTTTGCAAAAAAAAAAAGATAGATTATCTGCTCTATCTACAGTGTTTAAGACCAAAGGCTTAGAGAAAAAACTGAATATGAGAACCTCAAAGGCTGTGATGCACAACAGGAAAAAACAGTTGACTATATCATCATAACCCTTTGGCAATAACACTGTGGTGGGTGATTCAGAAACATGTGCTGCCATTTTATCATGCCGAGGGCCAAGTTTTGGAGCCTTAAACACCCCGCCAAGGCTTGATAAATCTGGCTTGAAAAATCTCATTTGCAGAGAGTTAGGCATCTGCAACAATATTTATCTTCTTCCCTGTCCAAGGGTAATGGGTTAGGCAGGATGGATGAGGGCACAGTCCTCTTGCCTTCAGGTGCAGCGATCTCACAGAGGACCCGTAGACAGGCTGCTTATGACGAAGCAAAAGGAAACACATCAACTCCCTCAGTAAACATATCACCATGGTTGAACAATTGGCTATTAGCATAATTAGCCCGCCTGATCTTAGACTTTTTATGTATGAGAGTGTGCACTAAGTGTGTGCGTGCGTTTGTAGGGGGTGGGTGGGTGTTTTGCTGTTGTTCCACAGCAATTAAACCCATCTAATTTCAAGAAGAACAAACATTCTTTGGTGGCTGGGGGAAAGCTTCGGGGCGCAGAAACTTCAGGAAAAATAAAGTCCTTGGTGGCACCAAGTCTTGTCTGATGATGTTTGCTAATTATGCAGCCAGGCACTTCCTGGGAAAACACGAAAAAAAAAAAAAAAAAAGTAGCAGGCAAGGGTCTGCGCCTGAAGCTTATCAAGAAACAAGCAGGCAACTCTATCTGGATATGGCCTTTTGTCTCTGGTGCAGAAAAGACGAAGGAGGATGGAAGCAGAAAAAAGGGTAGAAGAAAAACAGCAAATCTAAAGGTCAATTTCCAGTGAAGGACTCTGTCTCAGATGTAATTAACCTTTTGATTTAGGACACTCTGTCTCGTAAATAAGCTGGCAATTAGTTTATTTGGCTATCATGTGATAGTAATGACTCTCATTAGCATGATGTGACCTCCTCTAATCTGTTGCCTCCCAGACTCTTGACTGGATTTCTCGTCTGGCCTGGTGAACTAGCCTCTGATTGTTGCTGATGTGTTGGCGCTGATAAAACCCACAAGTTTAAAAACACACGAGTATAAATGTAAAAGGAAACGCTGCTATGAAGTCAGCACTTCTGTCATCTTGTTATTTCTGCCACATTCAATCTCATTTTCTCTCAATCGCTCTCTTCTATCTTTCTTGTCTTATCTGCAGAAAGAGGTCGGAAAAAAAAGCACTTGGCTGATTTAGTTTTTTTTTTTTTTAATCATAAATACTCGACAGCCAACAGACGCACAAGCGAGCAAACGAATTACAATTGCTTTCCAATTCCACTCCGAGATACCGGTCGTTTCTTTTTTGTCTCGACAAAGCGCGCGAGTTAAGACGTCAGCTGGTAAAGACGTCTCGAGTTCTGTAACTTCTTTTTCTCTCTGAAAAAAAAAAGTAAATTGGGAAACAAAGTTGGACAGATAACAATCAAGAACAACAGAGCAAAATGTCTTTTCACACTATCAGGTCTGGGTAAGAGTTAACGAGGCAAAGCATGCAGGAAAATGTGGAGAACATGGACTCTGAGACTGTAAGCCAGGAAACCACGGGGTAGTAAGATGTGTGAAATGGTCTTCCCAGCGTAGCCTCGCTCAGCAAGGACCACAGATGTAAAAATATGGCCTGTTTTTACAGCACACTGACTTTATTGGGTGAATTTTGATGTAAATGGCGACGGCAATTTGCCTTACTTGGAACTTGCTCACTTTTCTCATAGAAGAAGGAGCCAGTATGCTCGCCTTGATTTGGTGTGTGTGTCACTCTAAATGATCCAAACCGGCCTATTAAACTTTCAATGATTAATATGATTGTGCATTTAAATTACTGAACAGGCAATGGTGACACTGTGTATACATTTAAAAAACGGCGCAGAGCACAGATGTAATATAAAAGTGGCACACTGAAAACAAAAACTCTTTGCTGTGTGCATGTGCAATATATCAATGAATGCTTTAGGCTGACAAGCTGCAATTAAGCGTGGAGTCAGAAGACATTTATAAGCATTTCATATCTCATTAAATACATTTATTTATTTTAGGAGAAAGGGTGTTTTTTTTTTTTGTTTTCAAAGTTGTTTTTTTTTTAAGGCGGATGTCATTCAAAGTTGTGGAAGATTAGTCTGGAGGAAATTAGGGAGGAAACACTAATAAATAAATACATGACTGTTCATCTTTTTAGGGGAAGGTTTAACTCATTTGAGAGTTGATTGTCGTGATAAAATAATTCTTTAAAAGACATCCTTACAACCACTTTTTCTGACAGCCCTTTCTTTTCCAGCGTATGATCCGGTGTTATTTGGGAAACAATCCTATATATAGAATATAAAAGCATCTGTGGCGAAAACAGCTGGATGTGGGGTAGAAGGCGGTGGCGTTAAACCAATGCTCCAGGAAATGTCAGTGCTACGAAACTGTCAGGATTACAGCCCGAACGTCGCCACAACACCACCACACCTCTGCTGAATCAGTAACAAGTCTCAAAAGAGGGATTGATGGACAAATAATTTCAGTCGTGTCCACCTCCTTACAGTAGACTGACTAACTCACCCTCTTGGGACAGATAATAAACACCTGCTCTAATTGTATTCTACTTAATTGCCGTTTTAATTCAAAGATCATTAGCAGAGGGGAAGATGTTGTTGTTGTTGTTGTATCTCTGAGACGCCCTCAGACTGACTGTCCAAAGAGGCCTAGTCAAGTTCAAACACTACCAACAGATGCTTGTCCACAAAAAGTATCAATATCTTTGCAAAGTGGTCATTTTAGAAGATGCACAAACAAAGTCTGTCTCTAAGAAGCTAACAAACACAAAGATGAGTATCCGCCACCTTCCACCACTTAGCAAAGAACCACTAAAGAGCTGATTGGAACCATTTGATCCCAAGAAGAAAAAAGGTGTCTCTGTGTGTTACTTCAAAATATCCTGCTTGGACATGTTTGCATTGGCTCCAGCTCGGTGTCCAGATCATCGTCCTCGAAACATCAAAGCCGTCAAGCTCCAGCTGAGATGTTTATCTGCTTCCAAGTCTTGAAGCCACCCAGCCAAAAAGAACAATAGTGTTTTCTCACCATCTCGGCGTGTCCCGCGCTCGCTTACTCGACCGCTCGAACGGTCGATATCCCAGAGTTCATAGCTAGTGCGGCCATTAAACATCTCCGCTATGAGAAGGCTACGTACGACCGCGTTGCAGGAAAACTTAAAAGCTCCTCTTCCAGAACCGCTCTGAGCGAGGAGAAAAGAAAACTTCCTCATGTTTGGCTAACTATGTTTCCAGATGTGCCAGGGGTCAGGGGTTAAAGATAAAAGTACCAGGATGTGGCATACCCCAACTAGAAACTGGTTTGCAGTGTGTGCATTCCTCGCTGGAGGGGGGCGATGAGCAGAGTGCCTTGTGTTTCTTCTTTCCACCGCTCCCAGTGAGAGGCCTCATTTTGCGGTGGTGAATTATGACACCACAAGTTTCGTGCTTGCTACTTTGGCAATGTTTACCAATGGCACCAAGGCAAAATGTCAGCCGTGTTAAACATAGCGGGTGAAAAACAAGTCGGGAAGTTGTTTTCGGTCCTGGCTGGAGTAGAGGTCTCAGACTTGCCTCTGACCCGCACGACGGGGAGTTCCGTAGAAGTGCTAAAACATTCCATATCGTTCTTTCCAGAGCAAAATCATTTAGCAGCACATCCTTGATTAGAATTTTTTTTCTTTTTTTTTTTTTTTAAAGGAAGTTAAAGTGTGCTATACAGAGGGGCAAGCAGAGAGCAGGGTTTGACTGATAGCTCTGAGTAAGGAGCAGCCTTTCCACCCCCTGCCTGGTGCTGAGCAGCAATAGAGACATCACAAGTTATGTATAAGAGTCTATTACGTCGATTCAAGAATGTCTGCCAGAAATTGGACTAATTTCACAAAAAAAACGCTAATACGATTATTTCAAGTGTGTCAGAGGCTTAATAAGTGTGGAAATTGGCCTGTCATATAAGTCCTGAGAGTGGTTGTAAATTGCGTGATTACAGTCGCAAAGCCTTGGCCTCCCTTATTGTTTCTTTACATATTGTAATCTGCTAAATGAAAACGGACCGGACAACTTCATTAGAATTCTCGGGGAAAAAAAAAAAAAAAAGTGGGTAACATTAATATGACAGAGACAACTTTATTGTGGCATTATGGTAATAATGAGCTTTAGAGGATGTGCAAAGATTACACGTCCCTTGAGATGGCTTCTTTTATTATTAGGCTCTGAGTGTTGGCTCCGAAAATTTGTTTTATTACCCCCAGCCTCTGGCAGACTGGTCCTTCAGAAACGTGGCCTCGGTGGCCCCGTTTATTAAAAGAAAGGGGAAAAGACACAATATATCCAGGACGGATGATTTGAAGATAACTGTAGATGGAGAGAAGGGTGGACTCTGAGGTTGAGTGTAATTTTGAAACTGCTCAGAAGATCCAGTGGCGGGAGGTGGAGGGGGAATGTGCATGCAGCTATAGGTAGAGTCTGGTTTGGATGCTGAAGCGAGCGCGCGGGGCCACTAGATGGAGTTAGATCCTACAGAAGAGCTCTGGGACCTCGGCAGAAACAAGACAATAACAGCACAAGTGGAGCAGAGGACACGTAGCCCCCTTCATGTGCTCAGACCTTGGGAAGCGAGAATGCATAGTTTCGTGCACAGAGACCACAGCACAATCTTCCAGTGGCCTGGTCTTATTTAGCATCCTAGGAGCATTTATGATTCATAAATAGGCTATACACATACATACCATGGGAGCAGCTACCTTTTATTAAAATGAAAATGATAATCACCTCGAGTGCATCCCCCAGCTTTCAACCTCTCTCATACAGTGAGCTAATTACCTACTGTTTGGATTGTCCATACAGTTATATGTAAGTAGGTGTCTGTGTGACTAGAACAACATTTTGCGTTTATTTGCTTTAGATTTTACAGCAGGAATGATGCTTTTAAGTGTCAAACTCCCCCCCAAAAAAGTACAGTTGACTCCAGATTTTAAAGGCTACCAGGCGTCTGAGACAGAATTTATTAGATTCACACAAGTTTACAGGATTTTCTGTAAGATTAATCGCCAGATCCATCATTATGTTTCAGGTTTTTCTTTTTTTATTTTGGAGTGGGGTTGGGTTGGAGACGATTCAAAGGGGGGGGAAGATTCGAATGCATCATGAAAAGGGCTGACGGCATGCCTTACTGTGTGATATGATAATGCTGATACAGAAGCCTCTAATGGAGAGAAAATTATATAGTTAGATACATCGATAAGGGGAAAGTGACATGCTATTTTTTTTTAATCCCCTCTTTGTGCTTTGAATCCAGGAGTAGCATTTTAGTGTTAATGGTCGATAAATGCAGAAAAATGATTGTAATTGGAGAGCATTACCAGTCCAGTTTTTATACAGATATAAACAGTACAGCACAGCCTATGCCAAAAGAATAATAAAAAGGGGGGGAAGTAGCTTACTGTAATTTGGAGAAGGAAAAAAAAAAAAGTCTTTCAGCATCACTATATTTATTTGAATATTATGTACATTATGCTCCATATGGACACAGGCAAGGACTCAGTGTCTTGACACAATGTAATGTAAGACTGAAGGAAAACAAATTTAAGTGCCAGTCCCACAGGAGTAAACGTGAACTCTGTCAACAGATGTTTAATGCCGTGAAAAGAAGGGGGAAAAAAAAAAATCTACATTTCTCTTGATCTCTCGTGTGAATTACGCCATTTAGCATGTAGCAGTTGTGACAGGTAATTGACTTTAGAATCCAACGAGGAGTATTTGTGTCATGGTAAATAATGCATTGTTCCTGCGCCTTTATGAATATTCATAGTTTCTGATGATTGGGAGACATTAAACAAATTATTCTGTATGTATATATATATGTATTAGTTTGTTTTTCCATCAGCTCGTTCTTATAGAAACGACTCTCCCTGACGCCCCTCCTCTGTTCAGCTGGTGCTTCTGTGTAATCGAAAGTTGACTCGAGCAGCTGATGCATTTTAAATACTGCGATGAATTAACCATTGTTGTTGGATGATCTCATTTGCGTCCTGCTTTGAGCTCAAACTCCTAATTCTCTTTATATACTGAAATATTAAAAGCCTAATATGTCATCTGTCATGACTGTCATTTATCATCTTAGCCGCAGCGTGTCCTGTGGGCCTGTAAAGATTTCCTTCAAATTACTTTTTATTAAATTGCCGCCGTTTGTTCCTGTTTATATGGCTGTCCGTCCATTTCATTTCCAACCTTGCTCCATTAGCAGCTGTCTATCTGTGTCTTGAGGTTTGCCCTTCCATGCCTTCATTTACCAAATGACCCAACTTTGCCGTTTCTGTCTGGCTTAGACAGCTGAGCTGATTAAGAAGTTGCCTTTTGAACACTAATTTATTCCACTCCACCATTTTTGTTATATGGCCATTGTTTCATTTAAAGTTTACCCTGATTCTCCTTAGATGGAAGTCACGCTAATTCAGATTTCCTTTTGGGAAAGCTATTTAGTCTCACAATGTATGATGGATCTGATTAGTCATTCAGGCCGGCCTCTGCTTTTATGCTTACATTAACTAACACAAAGAGCCCCCCTACAGGTTAAAGTTTAAATGTGGATTAGCAGATAAAGCAACTCCTGATTAGGTTACTGTGGGGCTTAGAGGGAAAAAATGGATTTTCCCTGCACATTATTTCACAAACATCTTCACTCTGCCTTCTTTCTCTCCCTCTTTCTTTTCTTCTCTGGCTTCATCCTCTCACATTCACTCCCAGCATGGATATCTATTTTGGCGCAAAATCTTTGAACAATTATGCAAATGCATGTAAGGCAATGCACAATACAGTATGGAAATGGCTCGGAGAGAAAATGGACTCATTAAGGACAGATGGCATGAGTGCTAAAAGCCATTTGTTATGGGTGCAGGAAGACATTTCAGACAATGTCAGAACCTGAGAGACATCAGATATGTTTTTCACACCAAGCACTATTTGTTGTGGTGGTGTAGTTCTTGATTATTTCAGCATGTTGATGATTATAAATGAGCGACTTTCAAAACAAGATGAGGCAGAGACTTCCCTCAACGCGTTAAGACCGTGCCGTCGGAATATACGTTTTCATTTTTTAGTTTAAGTGATGACAGCTTTTGTAATAATTCATCGTCCCGCCAGAATTTCTTTCATCGCTGCGCTAAATGAAATCCTTGATCACAAGACCTTTTAAGAACATTCTGTATGTTGATAAAAGCAGCTATATGTTAAGTATGGAAGCTGGCATTGTGATAAGATCGCAGTGGAACAGGAATGTAGAAGCAGTTGTGATGTAGGAAATTACATGCACCCTATGCATGACTTCTGCACTGATATTACACACATTTCACTGTCACTTCATACAACATGAATTGAACTGCATATAAAAGAGAATCTAAACGCTTGTGAGAGATTAGTTTCCATATATTGGAACGTGCTTTGAAATGACAATGAATGCAAGACTCACAAAGTGAACAGTGGGGGCTTTCTTTCGCCACAATTAAGAAAATTAAGTCTTTCTTTTTTCTTTTTTGGCTGGAAAGGATAAGATGTTTTGTTATCGCCAAGGCCAGTGTTAACCCCAGGTGGGAGACATAAAATTATTATAAAGCTTTGCAATGTATTGCAGATGGCAGTATAAACACAACAGCATGGACGCAGGATTCTCTGTGAAGACCTGCAACAGTAACGCGTCTGAAGGGGGAGTTCTAGGTGGAGAAATGTGGGGCTTTGACATAGCCACTGTTTATTTTGTCTTCGGCCCTCTGTGGGCTTCCCCAGTACCACTGTCTGGGCCTTTGATGTCACTGAGGTTATTGTTGACTATTCTCTGCTGTCTGCCTCAATATTCATCTGAGCTTCACATGGGACACAGAAGAGGGAGAGGCAAAAAGCTGCCATTTATTTCTACACTAATTTTCCTTTGTGATGGATGGCTTTCTTATTGTGTCATTTGTGCCTTTGAAAAATGCTCCATGGAGCAGAAGAAATTACCATCTTCCAAATCATACAACCACGCACAGTTGTCTGGAGAGGGGGGGAAAAAAAAAAAAAAGGGACAAAGACAACTATCCAAAATGGTGTCAATTACGCAAGAAGTGTTGAATTTAGAAATGCTTTTCTTCCTGTAAATTGGCCATAAAAATAAGTAAAATAGAACTTTAGGATAGCTGTACAGTTAGTCAACACATTTTGATTATTTAAATGGCAATTTGAATATGGAAATATTGGATTTAATTCATGAATTTCTATTATAACGCATCAATAACAAGATTTTTGTGGCTTTGGCTCAGTTAAACTTCAGCAGCAAAGTCAGAAATAATCTCTCAGACTCTATAACGTCCCATCCTGCATGTAAAGTGTAACTTGGATAAAACAATAAACATAATGATGTACTTGTATCAGCAAATTGAAACACTTTCTTATAACTTTTTTCTACTCAAAATCGAAAAGGGAAATTCTATTTGTAATTTATTACTCTTGACACTTGCATAACCAAGTGTAAAGCTGTACATCAAAATATTTTAATATCAAAGTCTGTCATAAAAAGAAGAAGAGAAAAGAAAGAAAGAAGCAAATCCTATAAAAGTCACAGAACAAACAAATGAAGTGTATCAAAGGCTTCCATATTCAGGACTTTCTCTTTGTTGCATTCAGCCCGTCTTTTGTCCGTCCTCCGACTATTGTGACAGGACACAGAGACTTCCAAAGGCCAAAGTTTCTTATTGAATTATTTCTGGGTGAGATGAACGGAAGGCTGAATGGAATCATTAAAGTTCACCAGTTATAGGAATGCATGCGCCGCGCTGCCGTCTGCTGCGGGATGAAAAGCCGCGCGTTTTCATGCTCCTTCAAAACCTTTAACTTGCCATGAAAAGATATGACATCAATCCTGGCGAAAAAAAACACAAGGGAGAAATGAACGATACCATTGTGGGGCTGGAAAACATCAATCATGCTCAATACTTTGGAAAAACAATGCATTTTTGTTTGCATTTCAGAGGTGACAAACAACACTTGTGACTGGCTTAACATTGTCAATTCCCATTACTCAAAACCTGAAGCAAATCAGAATTAAACTGTGGCCCTGTTGCTAGGCAGCTGAGTTCTCTTGACATGGTGGTTAGTTTTTCTTTCATTGCTTGACAAGAGCGAAGTGAAAGGAGTTTAGAAAAACTTGCTTAAGGCGCTCAGAGGAAGGGGATAATTGGAGTCTGTGGATTGTGTAGTGGCCCTTGTGTGGAAACTTTCCGAGCTGTAGACAGAGAGAGTTGGACGCAACAAAATTTTAACTCTTGTACACAAACTTGACCCCGAGACTACTGCGGGGTTTTTTCTTTTTCTCTTTTTTCCCTCCACACTTCATTTTGCAGAGTGTTTTGCCCCAGAGTGTCCCAGGGCTTGGCGCCGAAACCGCTGCAGCGTATTGAGACGCAGGTGAGGCGGCGACAGTGGAGAGCACGCCGTGACGACGGTGACAGTTTTATTCACGTTTGAGAGAAAGTGTTTCTAAAAGTAGAAAACCTGAAGGGGAGGGAAGTGGAAGGGGGGCGATGGTGAGAGCACAGCACCGATTTTTTTTTTTTTTACACTTTCAGACTGATTGAGCGAGGTCATCTTGATACTGTAGCCGTGGTCAATTTTATTAGTGTGTCTCTTGAAATATAGAAGCAGCTCGTTAAGTAAACAATGAGAAGGGGTCTCTGCCTTTAATGACCCACGGAGGAGCCCGGCCTGTGAAAGTGCACACCCAGTTTAAGAGGGAACCAATTAATGCTGGATTAACATTCATGGTTATTTACAGTTGCTTTTGTGCTTGTTTCTGCACTCCGACTTCCACACAGGAAAAAAAAAAAAAAGAGAGACACTGATAGAGAGAGAGAGGGTGACGGGAGGGGGAGAGAGAGAGAGAGAGAGAGAGTGCCGAGGGGCTTGAAGAATGGGGGGTTGTTTGGACGCAAGAGGTGCAGCGAGGTGGCTGGGTCCATTGTGAGGACACCACCTCTCTCATTATGCCCTCTCAATCAACACTCCTGCTCACAGGAAGCCCCTGTAAAGCCCATCTGCCATAGCTAATCTACAGGCAGCCCCGCGCTTGCGTCTGGGCCTGCTACCCTCAGCCGCATTATTCTCAGATCCAAGGCTTCGCCAGGGATCAGCCAAAGCCCATTAAAGTAAATAATAGCCAGAAATGACAGGCTTAGCAAGGATTGGGGAGGAAGTTGAAGACCAGTTTGAGCTGTGAGCTCTGATTAATAGAGAAAAGCATTTTGGGGGAGAGAGAGAGAGAGAGAGAGAGAGAGGGGGTTAGATGGAGAGAGAGAAAGTGAGGGAGAGAGAGAGAAAAAGGGGGGAGAGAATGGAGGAGAGAGAGGGGGGAAAAAAAATGACCTTAGTCTGCTGCAAAGAATTCCTCAACCTCGGGGTTGTTAGGACTAGTGCTACCATCTGAAGCATTAGCAATCCTTGAGCTACTTTTGCTTTGATGAAGCTCAAACAGGATGGGGTAAGAAGAGGGGGAGAGGAGGGGAGGGGACAGGGGAGTACGGGTGATGAGGCAGGGGGTGGGAGGCATGCCACAATCTTCAGAGGCCCTCAAGACCGAGAAGCGTCAAGAGTCAGTCTCAGCGGTGCAAAAAAACAAGTTTGTGGGTACACAGAACATTAATACCACAAACAGACAGGTTAAAAAGTTGGACTTTTGTTTTTTGCAGCTGCCCTTTAAAGGTTAGGGTGACTTCTCTTGCTTGCTGGATTTATGAAGTTATTAGGCTTTCTCAGTAATGTTTCATATCTCTAGGAAGCATGAGTAATTTCTGTGGTCGTGTTAAAGATGAGAAACGGTCTTAAATGATCGATCATCCCACTGAATCGAGTGGAATTTTGAGATTTGATGAAGCACAAGGTGAATTATTGAGCTGAAATGCCAAATATTGGTTTTACCTTCCTAAATGTGAGAATTTTCTGGTTGGGCAAGCCTGCAGTTTTACTGTAATACTTCAGATCTTTTTACATTTTCTGACATCTCATAAATTACTAATTTATTGCTCAAAAAAAAAACAACGAGTAGGGTCATCAGTAATGCAAATAATAATAAGCTGTATTGAAATGCAGCTGAGTATAACTAAAAAATGAACATAAGTGGCCAAAAAGACGAATATTTATGTATATAAAATGTTTTATTCTCCGCCAGGTGTCAAATTCATCTTGTGGTCTCGTCCATGTCCGGTTCCTGTCATATTATATTTGTGTTTCATGCATTTGTGTTTGTTTTCGGGGGCTTGAATACTATTCTCTGCACAACATTGTTATGTGTAGTGGAAGTAAGCCTGTTGACCACTTTGAAAAGGCTACTTGGTCATGGTCAGCTTAAGGTTAAACAATTAAAGCTGCTCTATGGAGTCAAGTTAGTGTCAAGTTAGGCATGGACGCCAATGGTTAAGTTAGTAAAAAAAAAAGAGGAGCAGGAAAAGAAACGGGGGTAAATAACCTGACTGTGTTAATAGTTAACTGACCTGCTGACACCCTCAGGCGTCACACTAAACGTGACCCCTGACAGACACAAACAAACATCGCCGATTTGAGATCCAACAGAGCGTTCCGCAAATACTGTTTTGGCTTTGAATTATAGTTACATAAAAAAAAAAAAAGAATAAGTCCACGGAAAACAGTCACAAATTAAACATCCATTACCACAAGCTGTGACTCGCAGGGTACAGGATGTTTTGGTGTACTGAGAGGATGGATAACACTGATCACAGAAGTGTTTGCGCTGTCCGTACTCACATGTTTATTGCCACAAAAAAAAGAAAAAAGAAAAAAAAAGCTTATTCCACTTTGTGCTTGAGCTCAGCCTGGGATTTAACATGATTTGTCACCGGGCCGACAGTGGAGACGGTCTAAGCGAGATTATGTGAAGCAGTTCCACCTCTGCTTAACTACTGTAAAAATTGCTTATATGCCTGTGAAGGAATTGGAATGCATTCAGGAAGCGAATGATCAGGCTTGTGGTCGGTCGGGCTGCTTCGTATGGGCTCCTCCGATTGGACGGACGCCCTAGACAGCCGGAGCGCAGGAAGAAACAAGTTACTGCTGCATGAAAGGTGCGCTCGCTCCTTCTAAGAGTATTGTCTATTGATCTATCAGTTACCTGAATCTTCAAAACCTTGGGAGAGGGGGAGAAAAAAAAAAGACGAGTGGAGACCTCTGCCTCTGAGATGTAATGAAGAATTTAAGATCCTCCGAATGCTTTATTGACACGACTGTAAAAAGATATGATACATTGAAACCGACAAGGCCTCTGGGGAAACACTTAAGGTTTCTTAAAGAAGTGTTTAATGGTATCGATTTTTATTGTTCAGTGAACAGTGTGAAGCCTTTGACTGTTTTATTGAACGGATTTAGACACATGCTCTTAAACACAGAGAGGAAGAAGACTTTTCAGTTCTTAGATTTAATCCATCAAACATTGTGTGCATCGAATTTTAATAAGCTTTCTTGACTATAAGCCACGCTATACGCAGCTGCGCTTGCGTTTCGAATGCTGCTGTTCTGCTTATTTAACTGTAGCTGCTTCCTCCGAATGCCTCTTATGTCATAGTCTCCTGTGTAGGATGTGGTTTGTTTCCCACTAATGCGACAGATGTTAGGACCTCAGCAGCCAGCAGAGGCCTCTCATGTCTTGTACAACCTCTGGTACCAGTTTGAGAATTGCATGACTAAAAGCTAAATAGACATTTTTGACATGATATAATGCAGGTTACTTTGGAATTGCCACTAAATACTCTTGCAAGAGGAAGTGAAATATAATGATTTTGTGCTTTTAAAGACCCCCCAGACGAGCTGAAGCTCTTGACAAACTTGTTGGCTATTTTTAGGAATAAATGAATTGGTCACCTCTTTCCCGCTGGTGAATTCAGTTGTTGGAGCCGCATCACAGCTCTTTGACCAAGGCCTCTTTTTTTTTTTTTTTTTGCCACTCTCTGTCCAGGCTGATCTTTCCTCTTCAGAGGACTGAATACTCATCCTTGACCGGCTTGCCTAAATGAACCCTGCTCTCCTCATGTACCACAAAAGTGCCACTGTGTAGTGTCACCCAGGCTTTCTTCCCAGGAGACAGTGTGATTTCTATATCCGTTGTCATGGTGATGTGGCGAGGAGGGAGGAAAATGGAGCTCTAACCTCTGGCTTTAGCTTGCTCCCAGGCCAGACGGTTCATTTGGGCAACGCAGGAAGCGGCACTCTGCCTGTTTGTTTGTGTGCTGACAATGGCGGCACTTGAAAAGGTGAAACGGGGACATAGTGGCGCTATCTGTCAAACACAGCGATCGCGAGGCCACACGGATGGAGTGTGATACAGCAAATGGCAATCAGGACCAATGCAGAATTATTACCTAAAATACACAAAGAAGTAGCACATTATCACATGGCAGAGAGAGGTTCTCTCTATTCCAACACCCCTCAGCGAAAGCAAACTCTGTTTCATGGAAGCTAATACAATTCCTCAATTTCAGAGGATTGCCTTCAAACACTCCTGCCAGAAACACCTGATACTCCTCGAGCAGGGAATCAAACGTGTTTTTTATCCGACTTCCAAAAACAGGGGGGAAGAAAAGGAGGGGCTGAATCGCATTTACCCCCTAAAAAACCCACCGTTTAAGGAGACTGGGAGACAAAATGAAGACATTGGCATTATTAAAATCAAATCTGGAATGGCTCACATGCACTTCCCTCCTAATGACGAGGGAGTGCCATGACCAGTCGAGAGGAAGAGAACACCATTTTCTATTCATTTGGCAGCATGCCCAGATCTCATTCAACCAAAAAGTCTTCTCAATCCAAACTTAATCCCAGCCAATTAAAAGATGGCATCGCTTTTCCTCCTCCGTCGTTATGCTGATGAGAATGCAGTTCATCACCAGGAAGGTGGAGGTTTGTTTTGGGGGGTCAGAGCATATGGGATGATTTTACAAGGCTATTTAACATTTAAATATTTGTGTTAAAATGCCCATTACTATGGCCCGATAAACCCTAATGTGTTGCAATGTAATGAAGAACTTGAAAAGGGACTGATCTGAGAGGGGAAAATGAATATTTATTGATGTAGAAAAGTATGCTTTGTGTTTTTCCCCGACTCCTAGGGGGAAGGTGTGAAATCTAATAAAGCCATTCTCAGGAGGGGTGGCTTTGATCAGAGATTCTCTAAACAAGCAGCAAGTCCCATGTGAACATAAGATCTATATGCTCCAACATGTGCTATCTTTAAATCTCGACTTCTGTTTTTGCTAAAGCAGAGCTGTTGTATTGGAAACAGCTGAACCATCTCCATTCTAGCCCGAGGCAACGTTCTCCTCTCAAAGAAGTGTCAAGATGCACCGTATGTTAGACATATTTTCTATGAAGTCTATCTAAACGTTTGTTTTTTTTTTCTTTCTTTTAATATACTTTGCAAATGTGCCATATTTCCGAAAACATGATTTCAATGGTAATGAGCTCAGATGTGTGTTTGAATCGTATACACTGCGTCAAGCAAGGTGTCTCAGTGGATGTTACAACATGAGCATAAATATGTATATACATTATGCATTTCACACTCAACAACACATGCTTTTGTGCGCAAATTACTGGAAAGTGGAAAAACAGTAAAAGTTATAAAGCTGTGAACTCCAGGAACACACGAGCACTTTCATGTCTGCAGTATACAATTCAGGGTTAACATTTGGAATAGACAAAAAAAAAAAAAACGTGTTGAGGGATGATGTGTGATGCAGCAGAAGTGAGGCGATATGCTGATCTGATGATGCAGAGTGGGCAGTGCTGGCTGTTGCTGCATGCGGAGTCAGTGTGTGTCTGACTGTGGCTCCTCTCACACTCCAGAAGGTCACACAGGAAGTGGCTCGCACACATGCGCACACACACACATTTTGGGCCAACCTCCGAAAATAGCTATAAAGGTCTCCTGCTAGTAGTCGAACCATCCTTACACCAAATGAATATCTGCTACCCAGCCTTGATTGTGAGTCACGCTTCAAATAATGATTTAGATTATGCACAAATCCCTTAGCATACTGTTAGGTTGTTTTCAGATTGTTTGGATATATGTTTAAGCTTTATAAACTTCAGATGCAGTGTTTTTTTATGCTTGAAACATCTTGAATATTATCATTTGAAGGAATAGTGGGAGGTATTTTGTGTCGATTTTTGGAGAATGTCTATAAAATCGACATAAGCATCTTGGTTATTTCCTCAAATGGTAATATTCAAGATGTTATGTGTCGATTTTATAGACATTCCTTCAAAATCTGCCCAAGTTATCTGGTATTATGGGAAACACTGGACAATCTGACGGACTAATAGCTAAATCTATGTGGGCGTGGACAGTATTTTCCCATACAGCATGATTTTGCAGTGACTGACCCATGCCATCAGATCAGTTGAGGGGTATTTTTTTGATTAGTTGGCCTATTCAGTGGTTTCCAGTTCTCCAGAGTTGCACTTCCTTCTTTAAATTACTTGTTTGGTCTGAGCAACTGTCCAAAAAAGCCAAACATATTCAATCCACAGCGATATAAAACAGAGAAAAGCAGATCATCCAATTGTTCGCGAAGCTGAAACCGGCAAATATTTCATATTTTGCTTGATAAAATCTCCTAAATGATGAATCGATGGATGTAAATATCATCCGTTGGCTCTCACTCAGTTAACTAATCAGCTAACTGTGATTACACGCCTTCAAAACAATACACGCTGAAATATGGCCAACATCCTGCACTAGCTATATTTCATACAGCAAGTAACTGACAAAAAAAAAAACCAAGGCAGCCACAGAAGCGTGTTCCAGTGGGATAGTCATGCAGCCGTGTGACAGGGCAAACACACTTAACTAACAACTTCCTTCACATTGGATGCCCTTTGACAAACAGCCCTGCTCCTCAGCGCTTACGCCATGTGCCTCAGCATTAACGCTAACGCCCTGTGGTATGGTCGGCTGGACAGGCACTTGACTGATGGCTCTATTAGAGCCCCCCACCACGGCACCTAGTCCTATCCCGGGCCTTTCCCCCTACTGGATGTGCTGCTGACAACGCACTGATGGGCTAAAGGGGAAGACTAAATGGAGGGTCTAAACACACCAACAACCACATTCAGAGACGGCACCAATAGACCAACACACATAAAAACAGACATATGCGTGTGAAGGGGAGATACGTGGACGCGGCTGTGCGCACAAACACACAAGAACCACACAAGGAAGTAGAAAGGATTTAGCCATGCTTCACCTTTTTGTATTGGGTTGGAACAATAGCTTACACAAATACAACACACAGCTGATCTGCACCCCTCCAATTCCGCCTCTTTGGTGGCTTGTTCCTGAGACCACCATGAAACATGGAGGCCACTGAAAGGCTGGCTCTCGATAATCAGCTCTGAAGGGGGTGGAAAATACAATTCATATCTCCACTTCTCTTGGTAAAGCAACCACTGGAGCAGGAAATGACAGTGGATGTTTTAATCTTCAAACGGTGAGCACCACGCTCCCTCAGGCTAGATGGAAGAATCTGCTCAAATGTGACGGAGCTGCCTTCCCGTTTGAGCAGCCAGCTCACTACAGCAGCTCGGATCATTTTCTCTCTCTTTTTTTTTTTTTCCCCCAAAAATTAGATGTCTTTGTAATAAATTTATATTCAACTGAAAACATCTTGTAGGATTTTTTGACAGAGCTTTTGCATTGCTTTTCTTCAAGTCTGTGTGACATTCACAAGTTCATATTCATGGTGTGACTGAGATAGTGAGGCTGTAATGTGGAGCTTCTTGGGTAAGACGAGCAGACGGCACCGTCTCCCGAGGCCCAAGCCGGCACTTCTCTTCTGGGCAACACTATAAACACCAAGCCCCCCTGGCACCTGTCATCCACTGATGCCTGCTACCTTCCAACAGGACTCGCAGGGAATTGGCAAAGTGGAGAAATGACATGACACACAATTACATCCCAACAGTCTTCAATGGGTATCTTGCTCCTTTCAAGACTTCCCAAATCCTCAAGAATGACTCGGATCTGAAAGCTATCCCTTTTTCTGCAGCGCTGGTGGGCGATAGGGCAAAACAAGGAAGGAACAGAGTGGAGGGAAAAGTATTAACAGGTGACATTCAACCAAATGGAGTGTCTCTGGTACAAATTCGGATCGAAATGAGCCCAATTTATCAATGTCAATAACGGCAACAATCCCAGGATAGAGACATGAATATTAATTGAAAATAATCAGATTAAGCCACTAGAATCTGACATTTTGAGATGGGCACTTTATCTTCAGGGCTGGAGAGATGCAAGATTGCCTACGTACAAATCAGAGAACACTGCTTAATTGCATGTTATCACCCTATGATTGCCTTGGCATTATATAAAACAGTATGGTAATTACTCCACAGATAGTGATGTAAATAGCCTCAGGCTGCTGCTCCCATAAGAAGGAGTGGAGAGAGGGCATGGAGCTGAACATCTGGGCGAAGAGGTAGCACAATTAGAAGTGTATAGTCAGGTGATTAGCTGTATCACACAGGCATTAGCAGAAACATATATTTGACAGCGGCATTGGCGCTTCGCTGCGAAACACTTGACTCCCAGCCTTAAATAGTGTCGGTTTCAAGAGATCTTTAAACGCACGCAAACATGAATTAAAAAGTGGAATCTATAGGAGGATGTGTGAGAGCTTTGATGGAGAAGATTGTAAGTGGCCCTCATGGTGTCACTGCCGGCCAGCCCAGCGAACAGACGCACTATGGGCCAGCTGGAGCTCCCCTTCCCTCCGCAGAGGGCCCCCACAGCCCCAGAGGAAACACAGCTCTGAGGGCTGCCGTCATATGTTTTCAACGTTTGTACAACGCCTGATAAATGTAATGTAAAAGGGGCTTTGTGTGTGGGGGCAGTGGGGGTTGACTGTGATTGCTGGTAATAACTGACTAATAGAATAAAGCAATAACGCACAGCCTCGGGGCGAGAGCTCTGTACCGACAATTTCATACTGCAGATTTATCATCGTGTTGGAAATTAGCATTTCAGTCTGTTCACTTTCCCATCTGACGGAGCTCCGTCGCGAGACTGTACGCCCTGAAAAAAGATGTCTGTCAACTTCAGGTCTCCTTCGTCACAATACTCCATAACTCTGCTAACACCCCCATGGAGAAAGACATCTCTAAGTTGACAGGGAACAATAATGATGGAGATTTGCAGCGTGCCTTCTGTGGGTACTTCATAAACAACATTCTATTAAAATACAATTCCAATATTAGACACCAAAACAAAGATGATGTTTGAATTGGCTGAAGTGCGTGCATTAATATACCAATCTACTCTGCGTCTTACTGTAAGACATTTATGTAGGATGAAAATATATGGAACGATTCACTCATCTGTAACTTTCAGCTCAAAAGGAACTTGTTGTGTATCTTCTGCAAGATGTTTGAAGACTTGTTAGACACTTGATTCGTTGAGCTTTTTTAAAAAAGTTTTTAAATCCGGACTGATGTATTTCCCACAGCTAGCTAACAAGATCTTAAAATCAGTATTCATTTCCTCACTCAAGCTTTGTTTTCCCATATTGTTGAAGCTAAACTCGCCATGTCAAGCCAAAAACCTCCATATTTGTTCCCTTGAGCCTCATGTAGTGTTAAATATTTGGTGTTCATTTTTTCCAGAGTTCTTTCTCACCAACAGAGTCAACGAGCGACTGAATAAGCAAATGGTACTCGGCGGATAAATTTTGCTTACAATGTTCCAGAGGCCTATGATTAGAATATTAATTAGGCCCATCTATGACGGTCAGATAATAACAATGTCAGTGGGCTGAATGGATTCTGTGACCTGTAAAAGGCCTATTCACAATCTCCAGTCTGCCATAGTTCATTCTTTTGGCCACAGGCAGCAGACTTTTTCACACCCTTTCTAAACGTTCCGATTGTCCCGCGCTCCAAACACTGAGGAGGAAGTATGGCAAAGAAATACAAGAAGTTAAAAAGTGCATGTTTTATGTCAAACATACTTGAAATTCACAGTTCATTCTGGATTTTCAAATTTAAAAAAAAAAAAAGAAGAAGAAAAAAGTCAGTTAATGTGCATCCTTCTTGCAAAGGAGTTGGTGTTTGGGATTTAATTACATGACACGGATCACAAACACCAAAGCACAGGAAACATCCTTCCACACCCACGGATGATGTTCACTTGTTCCTCTAAAGAGTGCCTTTCCTGAAAGTCTCCCAACCAGCGGGCCTCAAAGTTTGCAAAAAAAAAAAAGCATAACCTTCAAAATCAACTTGCATTATCTGCTCCAACAGTTTTTCTTTATTGTAACTAGACAATTACATCACACGAGATCCGTTATCACGTGAAGCCAGAGTGCTGCCGGGAATTAGCAGCCCTGAGTATCCCTCGTCTGCCCTGTAAATGTGAGAACATTACTCAAGTCGCGTCTCCTGGGACGTCAGTGGGATGCCTCTGTTCAGACGATGGGATGCCTCCGTTCGACGATTTGCTGTACAAGCGACTTGCACTTGAGAAACAAAGCCAATAAAAACACGACGTCCTCACAATGACTAAAAAGAGGGGGTTCAAGGGTCAATAGGTTCATTGTATGTATTATTATTAAGTCTCTTGAGAAAAGGCAGGATAAGATCTTTTATTTATTTTTACTTGAGCTCAGAGACAACATCCCATAAAACAACCTACTCAGTCCACGAGTGATTAGAAAAGAACACATATCTAACTTTTAATTGACTTCGAGCATAAATTTAAAGCCGTCATTGCATTGAGCACAGGCTGAACCTTAAACAATATCTATAAATACAGGGTCTGCTGTAATAAGTAACCTTATATTCATGCATATAATCACAGCAGTGTTTTGATTAAAGTCAATACTGGTGCATGTTTGTCATAATTGCAAAGCGTTATTATGGATAGCATTTATGCTACGGGGTTATGATGGCAACAAAATGCTTGCATATCGTTACAGTATACAAAACAATGGTACTAAATCATTGTTTTTGCAATAGGAGGAAGATTTGTGCTGATAATCACGTAGAGCGTTCGCCTTTGAAGCCCGGGTAGCAAATGTGCATCTACAACATGCACACAAAGGAGCGACTTTTGATTGTAAATATTAGAAATGGATATTCTAAGGGTCTTTTCTGAGCTGTATTATGACATTTTTCCATTCACTGTACATGGTTGCTTGCGAGAACTTTCCCATCTGGATCTGGATGCTTATTGTCTTGTTGGATTTATGTGCTAGCAGCCTCATATTAAAATTAAAACGTCAACAAACTGAGAAAAATTCTAATCAGTTTCCTAAACCTCTATGCTGTGTCTTGAAATAGCTTGTTTTGTCACACTAATGATCTAAAACCTAAAGAAATGTGGTTTTCGGATTCAAATTAGTGCTGATATGCTGGAATTTGGTCATGTTTGGTATATTTGATTTGAGAATAACTCTTGGATATTGTGTCACTCAAGACTGAGCTTTAAAAAAACACTACAACAAAGCACATTAATGTAAAAAAAAATAAATGCAAAGTCTATTTTACAGTGGCCACAAACAAGACCTCAAAGTGCTCAGAGCTATATTTCTTGAGGATTAACTCCCTGGAGAGCGTTAGCCGTAAATCAACCCATCATTCGCCCCTAAAAATGAAATCTTTGAATTGAGTCAAAGAGGCATTTTGTCTCCTCGTTTCAGGAACACTTAGTGTTGTGTTAGAATTACTGGGCTGGCAGGCATGTGGCTAGTGGCAGCGGACTGCGGTGAATGAGTTAAATCAGCCTCTCGTGAACTCGACCCTGTGTCGTCACAAGAGGAAAGAGGCCAAAGACTCACGCAAGGAGGGTAATCCAACAGTGAGCCGGTGTGGCAGCGCCGATTCCCGCTGGCCTCAGAAAGACTCAAATAACTCCCATGTGCACCCAAGGAGAGCAGAGGACAGGCATACATCAGAGGGGGGAGCTGGAGGTTGAAGGAGTGTGGATTTATCCTCAGGTTTCAGAGAGATGTTCCAATTGCAGCCTCCACCTAGTTGCTTCGCCGTCATCAATTCTGCCAATAGAGGAGCCATTGACTGTTGAGGTGATGGTTCTGTGTACTGTCTGCTGTCAGAAAGATTGGTGACCACAAAGCTGGATCTGGCCAAATGTGGTTTTATACAATATTACACAATACTAAGTACTGACTTTACCTATGTCTTTGACTACGTTGCACTCTCAAATGAAAAACAACCAATTTTAAAATGACAGTTTATTGACTTTTAATTGAATTCTAGCGTGATTGAGTTTTAAAAAGTGGCACAAATGAATACCTCCAAGCAAACTGGTAATAAAAACCAACCATGTAATTACTGAAGCTATTGTTTTGCATGTCTGAGGAGTTTTTACTGATATAAAAGTAGCATAAAGCATAAATTTAACACATTCGATGAACTTGTGTCTAATTTTACTCACCTGCTTGAAGTGTTCTCAGCCCTTTAAATAACTGTTATCAGTTGTTATCACCCCCATATATATGGCTAGTAAGACCCCCTCCCCCATCTAATAGTTGGCTCAGTGGGATGATACTCACCTTCTGACCTACTAGGTGCAGTTTTTCCAACCTGAAGCGTAATTACGGCAGTGATGACAAGTGAGAACGTCCACTTAATGAGCTGTTCACGCTTAAAGTGGGTGTTTCACATGCAAGAGAAAAGTTAATATAGTTAAACATTTTACAATATGACATTATGAATTCAAGTTGTATTGCAGTTACAAGTTGCTTGTTAAATTTAGACATTAAATATACAAAATAATACAGTATTAGCATTGAGATTGTGTTGAAAGTTGCTTAAAATCTTACTGTGTCTGCTGATAGTCATTTTTTTCATATAAATTTTGTTTAAATTTAAAGACTTTTGACCACCGTAAGTGTTGTATTTTGCATCTGCTCTCTGGAGGACAAACTTTATAATGTTTTTTCCCTTTTTATAGCCTCCTCAAACCTATCTTTGGCGTTTTTGTACTGCTGTTCACCAGCTGGAAGTTAAACCAGTAGATTTTTCTGCAATATCTGTCGACATATTGGTCAGATTCTATTGCATACCAACTCCCAAAATGTTGCACAACTCAATTTAAAGCCTACAGCACAAGCACGGTGAGACAAATATTGTTGTCAAGTCTATCTACTAATTGCTTCAAATGTTATATTTCAATAATTTATCCTCTGCAGTCAAGTGTCTACAAAGCGTCGGCTGATTCGCTTGAACTGAAGATGTCTCCGAGCTGCCTCTCCATCCTCTAATGAGAGGAAAGTGGCAGTCAAACTGGGAGCCGTGCTGCTGTCCAACATTAAAATAGAAGCCTTGAGCAGCCTGTCTGGGGCGTGACGGGAGTTGGAGGCGTGATTGCTCCAACCAGCAGCCACCACCTGCTTTGCTTGTTCACGCTGTCATTGGTGCCCTTTTTTTGGAGTCTTTAAGAGTTTAGCTATGCCTTTGATGCCTTCTTTGATTTTTCTTTTTTTTAGAATATGCACAGGATCAATAAGGAGCACCGACTTCAAAGCTCAGACACCCTTCACCTGCTGCTGGTCACCATTTCTGAAGTGTTTCCAATCACATACAGAGTCTAAACAAACAGTCGGGAAGGGGCCGGCTGGAAGCTGACTTCATGATCAATAAGAACTAATGCCATACGTGCAGAAACTTGGCAGCGTCCTCTGTCTAAATAAAACATTTTAGCCACTTGGGTTTAATTTCATTGCAGCAAGATATTTCTTTGCATATAAATAAGAGACAAGGAAAGGAAATTCAAAGTGAGAACAAGCAGGACTCTTTGCCTAATATCATTTACAGCAATGGCCTTATTTTGTGAGCTGAGATGTGTGCTTAGAATTCCACACACACACACACACACACTTCAAAGTGCTTAGATTAATGCATAATAATCTCCAAGAGCCATAACGGTTTAATAACTCACTCAGATGTCTCTAATATGTCACTCAAGTCTCAAACACTAAACATTTGATAATAGCGCTTTTCTCTCTTTTTCCTCCTACAAATCTAGTAACCTAAGTGGCAGCAAAGTTCAAAGAAGCAGATTGTAATGCATGTTATGGAAATAAACCCGGGGCTGATTATCCTTTAAATCTCCGGCTGCCCCAACCCCCTCTAAAAATGGCTGTCATGATGAAATGACTATCCTTTATTACATTCTTCTCCCTTAATCCTCCTCAATTTATTAGAGGGGGAGTGCCTCGGCACAACAATGCCAAAACTCATTTCCATGGGAGCCCACACGGCATGATGTCCATGAAGGGAGAGACAACTGATTTCCTATGCAAAGGGTTCTTTTGAAAGGGGGGGAAAAAGAGACAACTGATTCTTTTATTGCAAATGACTTCAGTGTTTTGTTTAGGGGGGCTGAGGGGAGTGAAGCCAGCATGACTTCTGCTCACACACTTTAATTCAGCCCATGCAGGTGCATGGCTAATTGCAGGTGTGGTACTGGCCAGCCTCCACCTCTGTATATCCTCATGCACACACACACAGACATGCACTCAGACACAAGGCTTTTTCTGTATAGACATTAGCCAGGTACCGAGAGAATAGATCAGCAAGCGCCTCATTTGCATTTCGCCATTCAAACTCTGCTGTAAGTCTGAGAGAAACTGAAGGGCCCTATTCAGAAATCTTAATAGTCGAGGGGATATCACAGTGTGGGAAAGCTAAGCACAAACTTTCTGTGTGAGGAAAATTTACAAAAGACTTACTGTGAACTGTTAGCTTATTGTCCCTGGAATAAATAATAGGAGGAAATTCAGTTTAGTTTCCTGAAGGACAGGCTGTAATATGGCAGCAAATTTGGAAAAGGCAAGTCTTTTTTTTATAATAACGAGCTTTAACTTCCATTTTGTTACTTGAACAAGGTTTTAACCAAGCTCAATTTCACTTTTAATTTCTGTACTATGCCATCGTTTTTCTTTTTTTCCCCCCTTTCTCCCTTTAACCCTCCTCTTTTGTTCAATTATGCTCTAAAGAAAATGTGATGTGAGAAATACCATAAAAATGAGGGTGGGTGAAAAAAAAGAAGAAAAACTTCTAAATGAAACCTTTCTCTCTCCAAATCCCAAATGAGAGGAAATTACTCATCAAGTGATTATGAAACTGTTGGCATTATAGAAATCAGAGTGAAAGAATAGTCAGGAGGGAAAAGAGGGAGGGGGTTGGCAATTTGTTCTCAATGGACAGCGGATGAAGAGGTGGCAAGTTAAAGTCTCCAATCTGAAGGGTCTCCTTGTAAAGCTAATTCCAGTTAATGGCCAAGGAACAAGCCTCCACTAACCCCACTGTATCTGACATCCTGGCTCCAGGTAATCAGGCTGACATTAATGCAGGCTCCAAAAGAGACACCTCGTCATCAGGAATTTTCCTCATTGGCACCGAAAATGCCAGCCTGCACACCTCTGACTGCGTGGCCCCCACATCTATTAACCTTATTGATTTGGAGCCCTGCTGAGCCCCTCCAGAGCTCCCGCCCCCCTGCTGCTGGACTGAAGTGGATCAATCCTACGCCGGGGGCCACAACTCGATAACAACCCAGTGCTCCGAGACTACTGTTTACAACCTGAAATGAATACACACATAGATGCTGCACTGTATATTCGCTGCTCATCTGCTTCCCGGTGAAAGTTTTAATAAGCGTTAATTGAAAAATTGCAGTTTAATAACTTTACCGCAACCATCTACCCATGACCAGTTGCGGTTTTCTAAACAGAGGTGCGTATTAACCAAATTATACAGTTAAATATGTGTCAAAGAAGTACAGTATGTTAACCTCTGCTCTCCTGTTCATTGATTTCTTCAGTGCAGTTAATTTGTACTAACAAAGTGCCCTTCAGAGTAAATATTCTGCATCCAACACTTGAGGCAATCAGCATACTCTGCCCCACAATTGTGCCCTTAAAGTTTAATCAATGCAAATTACATGTAACAAACTACCTAATATTTTGCATGGCTCCATCGGGACAATAGCTTATCACTTCCACGTGACCGCGCAGCTTTTTTTTTTATTCACTGCTTTTTGGGAATAAATCACTAACAAAATACTCATTCTTTCACGTGCATCCATCATGCTGCTCCTGCTTCTGCAAACAACATGTGTTTAGTTGAAAATCTGTACGTCTCTATTTAGTTTTTAGCGATTCACACGCGTTAAAAACCCAACGACGAGCCGAGTTTCAAACCTTTTTGAAGTCCTGAGGAAAAAAAAGAAAGGCATCTGTGAAAACAACCCAGTGTGTCTTTAAACTTTGAGCACATTCTTACTGACCAGCTGTAACAACTCCAGCAGTACAACAACACTAAGGAAGTCACTGATATCTATTGTAACACTATGGGACCTTCAGTTGGAGTCTACAGTCAACATCGTGACTGATGATGTTTAATTTTCTCAGCAGCGTTTCATCTTCCTTGGCCAGGCAGCTCTGGCAGGCAGCAAGTACAGCATGACAGACGTTAGAAGCAGCCCCTCACTTTTTTTTTTTTTTTTTTTTCCTTCCCTGCGAATGTAAATAGCTGGTAATACTGTACCATTTACTATGCCGGAGTGGAAAGCGCTGTGTGGCAGTATAGTGCTGAATGCTTGGTAAGCCACTACAAGCTCTGTGTGATGGAAGCATAAGCATCAGTGTCGAGAACGGTTGGTCTCATCTGCGACTCATCATCAGCCAGTGGATCCCAGCAGGGGGAAAAATGTACACCCAGGGCAAATCTGTAAACACCAATTTAATCTGCATGGAGAAAGTTACTGTCATCAGCTTTGACAGAAAAAGCCTCTGGGCCACGCCAATGCGCAAAGAGTCACTCTTCTTTCCCCAATATCTCTGTCAAACGCAGACATTAAGCCATTATGGACGTCAAAAATCTGCCATTGAGAAGTTCTTTTCTCTCTGCCAGTCAGCGCTGCAGAATGGATTTTATAGGGTCACAGTGTAAATGATGTGGATGCCCTGCAGTTCCTCCTTTACATTAATTGCTGGCAAATTGCTATTGACCTTTGCGATTGGAATTAGAAAAAAAATTATCACCATAAAATTATTCATCGGTTCACGTAAGATTATTATTATTATATTTTTTTTTTTACTTTTTTTTTTTTTTCTCCAGCGGGGGAGCAGCGAGGAAAATCTGCAACCTTTAATGGTCAGATTTTGTTGTAATTAATTTAGGGTCATACTCAGACTTAAGAAGATTTTCTCCATATCTGTAGCGTTTTAAAACTGGCTGCGGGTGTAGTAGTCATGTTGTTTCTTGGCAGCGGAGCCAGACTAAGGCAAAGTCAACACCAGGGACGATGAACATTTAACAATAATGAGAATTACTAGCGGTCCCTCCCCCGTTTTTCATACCCTAACATCCTGATTTCATGGGTGACACTTAGGGACCCCCCAGGCTCTCTAATGTGCGCTTGGGGACCCATGTGGTAGTCATAGCCAAGGCTTTTTATCAGACACAAGGATAAGTGTAGCAGTACAGAGGAAACGGGGAAACAGAACATGTTCTTTGAATTTCATACAGCGCAAATCTCGTGCAGAATGAATTTAAAAGCATTTGCTTTAGCTAAACAGTTATTTACACACCAGCGTAAAACATCGTGGTCTGGATTTTCTTTAAGTCCTCTCAGAGTTGGAATTCTGTGTCTTATCCTCAGTGCAAACCCCCAAGTTGTCAATGCGATCACATCATGCTCGCGGTTTTCTTACCACCAGTAGAAACTGATGTCACTGGACTGGTGGCCTAGCATCCACGGTCTGCGATATGTCAATCCCATTTGGGGTCACCGTGTTTGCAATGGCAGGGACTTACACGGTTCAGTTGGCTTGGGCCCAGAGCCGGGAAGGGGGCAGGCCGAGTGGGCTATCGCGCTGCCCCCTGGGGCGGCTCCTGACAGACTAGGAACATCAGGACAGATTTGGGAAGGCAATGCCGACGGGGGAGCAAGGGTGGGACCGGCAGCGAGGGAGCAACCCTGCAGCAGGGCAGCTTCCCAGAATTCATTACTCACAGCTAATTTACAAACAAGGGAAAAACCTGGCTGCAGGACAGACTTCAGCTTGTGGCCTCCTGCTACTGTTCTGCACAGTTCACATGACTTCTCAGTCCTAGTGTTTCTTGGCCAGGGTAAAGTAAAGCATTCGAAACTTCCATATGGACTGACGGAGTTGAAACAGGGATTTCTTTACCACAGCCTTGTGTGCTTTGGCCTGCTCTCAAAAGCAATGGATGGGGGAATACACTGAGTGAATCCAGCTCTGTATCTGACCTTACAGGATGCACTCTGCTCATAAACCTGCATATAAAGCAGGTGATTTGATTTACCTTACACTGCCTATATTTTCTATCTAATCAAATTGCAGTCCTGCGGGTCCTTGATTCACTTTAAACATGCTAGATGTTGGGGAACATCTCCAGGAGAGCCACATATTTTATCACCCCTGCTGCTTTAACCCATTTACTTCATATCATCAAGCCAAGGCCAGGGATTCCAGCACGGGAGATGTTCTACGTAGCGCCGGGGTAAAATAATTAGATGACTCCTTCAATTGTCTTGTCACCCCCTTTAACCAAGACATTCACAGCCGCTAATTGAATGAACTGAAAGAAAGGAAAGCCCAGACAATTCCGGTAACTCGTAAATCTTCCATAAACGTTATTTGCTGGGGAAAAAAAGAAAAAAAGTGGCGAATCCCATGCTGTTAAATTCCTTAGGCCTGCTGTTGTCGATTAAAAGGACAGTCAGCTGGACACCCCTGTCCTACTGTGTAATGGTCAGTGGCCAGGCCAGCGACCCCTGCTGCTTTGAGTAAATTAACACTGGGCAGGACATTCTGTTGTTTTAAATCACTATACAAATACATGGGCAACAACCTCAGGAGGCCAAATGTCAACACAGACAAAATGGGAAGGAAAAAAAAAAACTACTCGGAAACCCATCATGTATGTAAACACCAGCCATGAAGCTTTATTTATTCTACATATTTTCTTGAGAAGCTGTTGATTGGATGCTAACTGAGCGCGTGTTGTCAGGGATGTAGGAGGATTAAAAAGGCATTTAATTGAATATCTGCTGTAGTGCAGTTGTATTACAAATCTTTAAAAAAAGCACGTATTTAAATGGTTGGTACTCAATACAATCCCAAAATTGGGAGAGAATGACCTTTAAAATGTAAATAGATGGTCTCAGTATCCATGCTGTAACTTACAAAGAAATTGAATTACACAGAGATAATGCATAATTAGATACCATTTAAAAAAGGAGATAGTCTAATTATTGGTGAGGCAGCTTAAGATGCTTTGCTCCTTAATTGAAGTACATCATGAATGCAGTGTGAATCTGTCCTGGCATGTTCAAACCAAATCTAAATCTTAATTAAATTTTGTGCAAAAGAAAGTGTTAGAGAGGAGCCTTAATCCATTTAAGGGAGGATGGTGAAGGGCTATTAAAGGGTGTTAATTCGTTAATCAGAACTTTGTGTGGCTATCCTTTACTATATTGAAGTCTGCACTATATTTGAACCACACAGCGGGAGGTGTATACAAACAGCCTCCAGCCATTGTGGATGTAGGTGCTGGGCCAGGAAATTAGAAAAGGCAGGGGGAAAAAAAAGCTCTCATGACGGTGTAATATTCCCTTTTTCATGTGTTTTCCCCCCATTTTCCATCATGTTGTCCTATTATGCCACTCTGTTGATATTTCCCATTGAAATGGGATCATCCTCAAACAAGTACCTAAGACAGGTAAGCCATGAGTGGTCATGGTAACAAAGGCACCGCAGGGGTCAAGTTCCCGCGTTAAAGCCTTGTTAATGACGACATAATGGACGGAGGACTATGGCGTAACTTGGAACTATAACTTCAAAGCAGGTGAGAGCTGGAGAGAGAAAAGAAGCTTAGAAGATGAGACCTCTCTGTGGCCACGTCCTCTAATAGAAACGCCATCCGTCCTCGTGACGCAGCATGGCCCCTCGGTCTCAAAGCCTCGAAACGGCAACACAAATATATGCACAGAAATGTACAACAAAGCCAATTGCTTTTAAGCCTGCCATTGAGTTTTCTAGTTCTAATACAGCTGCTGAAGAAGCAGTGTGCTATTCATGATGCTTTACTACCAAAAAAGAAAAGTTGAGGACACATCCTTGACAAAATCCTCTTTTCAGACATAATCCACCTAGCACCATTTTACTTGAGGACTGGAGTGTGTAACATCTGATCTTATCCCGAAAGCTATTCACCCCTATGTAGTGCAGGGTTGATTATGTTCCTGGTACACACAGGAACCTTTCACTCCTTAATGCCTTCCCATCACACCTGGGATAATAAAGAGGATTTAAACAGGTCTGAATAGGTTAACCAGGTGTTGAAACAAATAATGGTTTAAAATTGTAATTAACATGGCTTGAATAGAGCATTGCTCTTGGTAAAGGTCTCCTCTGTTGAATGACTTTGGTATGCAAGGGAACACAAGACTGAAAGGGCCCTGTCTTTGTCACTGAAGAGAATAAGGAACTAATGGGGAATTAAGATCTTTAGAGCCTGTGTGCTTCTGTTATATGGCTTTTCCCCTTTTCTTCAAGGATGTAATGCCACAGTTCATAGTCCTGCCCAGCGAATTAGTTGCACTTCCCCTAAATGTTTAACTGCTGCCAGTGTGCTATGGTAAAATGTAACCTAATTAAAAGAGCATGTGCTTGCTCAAGCCCACAGTTATTCCAGAAAGCCACAAGACGAGAAAACAAAGCTTTGTGGAATCTATCAAACACAACAACACATGTAGTGTTATATTTTTTTTTTGTCTGTTTTTATTAGAAGCAGATTGTAACATTTTGCATTTAGGATTGTGTCATTATCTCCAAATACAGACGTGGTATACAGTACAACGTTTACAACCCTTACCTAACCTTTATACATGGAAAGCATTAGCATCTAAATGGCCTTCTATTCTTAATGTGGGCATTTCATTATAAGCCTCTGTGGTCAGAAACACATGCTGTCTCTGTAGCTGATGAAGACACTGTAGAGGTTTAAAACAAGAGGCTAGGCACAGCTGTATTTTCGAAAAATGTGCTTTGTTACGGCTACGAGACAAAGGGTTTTGTGTGTATTAATTGGAGCGAGGTATCCACACGTCACCACAAAAGTCAAGTTTTCAGCTCCTCTCCGCTGCGAGCAAGCCAAAGCCAAAGGGTCATATTCTGCAAAGTTTCCAAACATCAGCCGTAGAACTTCCACACGGTTCTTCATTTCCTGAGTGTTTTGAAGCCCCCCACGGAGAAGGTCCTAATCTTGACGCATCAAGCAATGAACAGAGAAAAAAGGCTGATTGCAAGTGATTGACAGGCCATGCGGTTACCACAGTAACTCCTTCTTTTTTTTTTTTTTGGCTTACTATGGAAGTCCAATTTATCATCAGAATTAGATGACTCTAAAAAGGCCTATTATCATAAGGGTGCACATGTGAGTGGCGCAATCGACTACCTGCGAATCGATCGAACTGTCTGAGTCAAGCACTCAACGTGCGTTTAAAAATAAAGCCAACGACGAGAACGCGCAGAATTTTCAGCTATTGTGCCAGATTTTGCTTTTTGCTTTGTGTTTTATTGCTCTTTTACAGCTGCTGCCGAGTGTTGTTGCTCTCTTCTAGGTCAATTCAGTCATTTCACAGGGTTATGGATTACTTTCTTAGAATAGTTGTTCAACAGAAGTCCGGTGATGAATGGGCAGTTTCACATGCAGATGCAGATCGTGTCACTGAACAAGAAGGAAATAGCTAAATACATACATGTATTTTTCTTAATGGGCAACCCCCACGTCTACAAGAAAATCAGCTTTATTACCAAACTGGAAGTTCTGACAACATAACAGGAAAAAAAACACAGCCATTTCACCCCTGCAGAGGAATGAGTAATGAGCAAACATATCCAAGATCTATCTCTCTTCATCTCACCATCTCTCTCTCTCTCACACACACACACACAAACAAAAATACCAAATGGTGTTTTTGGCACAGAGCAGATACTCTGTATAAAAAGGTCATCAGCGCTATGGTGAAGGAATGTTGTCTTCGTCTATTTCAGGATGGCTAAAGTATGACTAAGCACTGGTGCTTGTACTGAAGTGCCCCTCATAAGAGCTTTAGCATTAAATATACATTTATGTGCACATAAGTACAGACACACATTGAGCTGAGTGGTATCCCATGATGTAAATAAACATATTTTATGAATTTGTTGATCTGCAAATAAACCACCAGAAGCAGGAAAATCTCCTAAATGTTGTTTGAACACAGCTCCTATGGATGCTTGCAGATTTTTTTGAGGGTGTGTGTGAGTGTATCTGCCTGTGTTTGCACGGTCAGGAAGCGGGCCAAAGCAAAGCGTCAGCATCGGCGTCAGTGCTGTGTAGCGTCACTGTGTCAGAGGCAGCGGGGGCCGCGGCACCCATGCGGGCTTCCCATCAGCGCGAGGATGGAGCTGAGTCGGCCAGACAGCACCGCGGCACACTCCAAACTTACTTAGTGTAATTAAAGTTGAGAAAGGTTAAAGTTTGACACTGAGACGAGGCGAAGGGTTCTTTCTCCCAGGCAAGAGACAGTATAGGGTACCTCGTCAAAGCGGTTAACCGGTGCAGCCCTTGACCCTCCTGGAAAGCAAGGGAGACACAGTGGAAATGAAGACGCACATCCAGTATCATGATTAGGTGTTGGGCCTTGAAAGGAGGGGACAATTGTGTGCACATGTAATTAAATTGGTCAACCTTTTGTGGCACTCCTCCTATTCAGGAAGATACAGGAACATCCATCCGGAAGAAGAAGTGCGTAATAGTCTGTGATCCATGTCTGGAAGGGCTGTGCGGATATGCTGAGGATTTAATCCTTAGAATAAACACAACAAGATGTAATGTCAACTCAAGAGATGCTTGGAAACGTAATGGTCTGAGAACACCACAGACCGGCTTGTCAGCAGTTTAAATCGAGCTTTGAGACTAAATTGTTTGAGCTTTCCTTTTTTTTTTTATGGTGTTTGCCAAAGTTTCACATGAAATCATTTTGTTTGATGTGTTTTCAATGATAGTTTAGCTTTAAGATCCGTTTCGCCGTTTTATTTTGCGACACAACGGGACAAAGAAATCAATGTCCTTAACGGCCACAATAGGGAACAAAAACAGGCCTCAGTTAGAATGAAGTGTGTACGTGGGATGGGGGAAAAAATGCATTTTACCGCTATGAATCATGTGAGGAAAAGAAAAGCTGCTACAATGCACTGCCACCAATCACTTTAAGTTTGACTACTCAAAGAATTACAGTCTGCGCCTTGTACTACATCACACACACGCAAAAGCAGGCTGGTACTGTACGTTGCAGATGGATGAAGTCCAAGCAACATGACTGAAAGATAAGTGCGCTACAGTAACAACAAGTCATTGCATTACTGTGATTTATGCATTTCTTCCACTGACTTTTGTATTACATTACAGAATTTGTGATTTATGCGTCACGGGAAAATCTTGCCGGAGCAGTTCTAGTTTTACTGTATAAACATGTTCTTACTTTTAAAAATACAAAGTTGTCACCAAAAGGAAAATAGTACATGTATTAACTTTATCTGTCCATATTTTTTATACGCATCCATGAGTGTGCACTGGAAAACATGCAAACAGAAAATCTTCATGCTGTAGTATTTGTAGCATTCAGACGTCTATACACAGAATGTACATTAAAACCCACGAGGACCATATTTGTTTTCGGTGGTACTCTCTCAGATGCAGACGTGGGAGGAACAATTGGCACTTTACAGGCTGGGTCTTCTCTCTTTCAACTTGAAGAGACGGAACACATGTCCCGGCCTTTGTGGGTGTCAGGAGCCCATAGAGGAAGCCCACTATGTTTTGTTGATGTGTCACTTGCACCCTCTTCCCTCTTGGTTTGGTGAAACCCGTGTTCTGTAAATGATAGTCCCCTTTGTCTGCCATTTAAAAAGGACTCCTTTACTCTCCGCCATTCTTGAATGGGTCTTGGCAGCTGTCATGCAAAACGAGTGAATATCATTAGAAATTAATTCAACCAATCTATAAGTAATTACATTTTTTTTCCCCCCTCCTTTAAATTTCCCCCTTTGCTGACCCCCTCCACCTCACACCCCCCTCATAATTATTGCTCCTAGCAACAATCTATAGCCCCCCGAAAAACAAATAAACAGCAGACACCTCAAATCATTTGTAAAGTGAGCGACGAGGCTTAATAGAAACATCATTAAAATCATACATTTATTATGCAAACGCTGATGGAGTTAGTTATGTCTGTCCAAATGTCTGCATTACAAATGCCTCACTTGATTAACTGTCAAATTTGATTACAGATGGATTATATATTTAACAGCTGTAGGTAGACCACATCCCTGCGCTTTCCTTTTACGTTTTCTGGTCAGTCATTAGCATACAATTTGCACGCGTATATCTTCGGTGTGTGCGCGGGTATCTCTGTGTGTTGCAGAAAGTTCAATTACTATATGGACTGAATTAACTTTTTGTACGAATAACGGAACAAAAAAACAACAATTCAGGTGTTAAAAAGGGCTTCGCTGCACAGTCTAAGAGCGACGACAACCAAGAAACTGAAGTGAGAAAACTAAGATTATGGTTTAAGTCTTTAATGGACATTCATTTTGGAAAGGGTAAAAAAAAAAGTGCACTCTGAGCTCCGGCAGATATTAACACGTAATGTGCTAACTCACACCTTTAAAACGCAGAGGTAATGGGCACTGCTTTTTGATGTCTTGTCCTTTAACTTTTCAGTCTGGCATTTTTCTAATACGGTTCAGATTAAAACACTCCCCTGTTCAGATACTCGAGCACTGCAATATAAAGCTCCTAATCTCTGGTTCCCAACCGCAGAAAATCCTATTAAGATCACCTTCAGTTTAACACACACATTGTTACGAAATGCAAAATATGCAGCTTCACCGGTACACTTTTAATTGAGGGTAAAGTGCCCCCGGTAGATAGATACTGCACTGTATGCAAAACCATTGGAGCAATTTTGAGAGTGTCTGTCAAGAAGAACCTCCAAAACCACAGATTCTCTCTTGGGGGCTCCCTCACGGCTGAGCCACGGGTGGGGGGCACAGGGGTTCAGTGGGGGTATCATCGGGTGTCTCGCAAGAGGTGTCAGCTTGGGAGGATTTGACTGATTAGGTAATATTCCCGCATGTTCTCGTGTAAGCAACATTCTGAGAACTCGTTCCCCGGCGCCTATCCGCCTGTAATTCTTGTCCTCGGCGTCACTCCTTCACGGCAACCTTCATCTCTTAACATGGCGACTCGGCGCTTAAAGAGCCGCCCGTGACAACAACCTTGATGGCAGTGGCAGGCGTCAGCTTTCTATTGCAAAGCCACTTACCCAAGAGGGCGCCCCCCTGGTGGATATGGTGACGCTTAAATTGCCCTCACGTCCACCATAGCAACCAACCCCGGCGACATGGGAAAAAGAGCGTCTAGGCGGCGGTTTGCTACCATTCATCATCACAACCTCCTGTCCCGCTGAAATGACCTCGTAAATGCATCCGGCTCATCGACTAATGAGGGGTTGCTAACCTGTTGTTACTGCAAAAAAAAACATAGTTTCGAAGGTGACCCGTGATTATTTCAATGAAAATATTTCTAATTGACGGTAATGTCTAAAAAAAAAATTTGTTCCAATGCAACAAAACAATACATTCCCCTCAGCTGTGACACGGGGTCAGAACTCACAATGCCACTAATTGAATGTGATTAAGCTCGTATGAACTTTAGCGGCAGTTAAAAACCGCACCGGCAAAGAGCTCAGCGCCGACAAAGGCTAATGCAATTTTGAAAACATAAATGACCACAGTACATAAAAGAGTGTGTCAGTTGACTTGAAAGCCTCTGTGGACATCTGACAGCTGTTTGATGTACAGTAGCCTCCTAAGCAAAGCATTCTTGACTCCTCAGATAAATATGGATTGAAAGATTAAACGTTCATTCGGAAACCCTCGTATGCACTTTGCTTTGCCGCTTTATTAAGACACAATTACATGTCACATCTTATATTCACCGCTAAATGAAGCTCTTCACACCTTTCAGTACCTGCAACCTGGCGCAAATTGCTCCAGATGATTTCTGCTACTGTGTGTGTACGTAATTCTCTGATTTATACAACAGTAATTGAACAGTAATCACATTAGTAGATTATCTTTTGTTAAAAAAAACTGACTTAGAAATAGGAATCAAAGCCCTCGACTGCAGACATGGATATTATGGGGGATGGGAGAGCTAGTTAAGCTTTTTCTTTAAAGCTTCGGTGAGAATAGATGAGGCTTTTATTTCTATGATTTGGGATTCATAGATTTCGAGTGATGCTAAACCCAATTTCTGGACCCCTCTTTCAAAATGCGTGTGTTGATCTAAACAGGACGGTGGTCAACCATCTGTTTTAAAGATAAACGTGTGATCAAAGGGCATAACAAAACGTGTAAGGGCCTTTTTTTCCCCTCCTCTTCTGCTTCTTCTTCTTCTTCTTCTTTTTTTTTTTTTTTTTCTTGAAGGAGAGTTTAAAGAATGTGGAGCGGTTTCCAGGGGATACGAATGAAAAGCTTTCGGAAATGTGGGGAGGAATTGAGCTGAAGGGGCAGCTTCTGAGAGAAATTCCCCTGTAGCTTTTTCGGAGCCGTGTGAGGAATCACCAGGGTTCTTCTTATCACACAAAGGACGGGGGGAAAGATGTGGTAATATTCAGTTAGGGTGCTCCCCAGTTCTTCTTTAATGAACGTTGTTTATTAATAAAAGAGACAGCAACACACTGGCGCCCCTAGTCGACCTTTAACCCCCACTGGGTCCCTTAAAAATGCTATTATTATTATTGCTGGTATTTGCCATTTCAGTCTTTAAGAGCCTCGTGCTGGAAAAGCAAATAAACCAATGTAAACTATAATATACTGTATAGATCGTACCCTCTCCCTGGATAATCATCTTTACTGACTTTTTTTAGCCTGTATCTTCTTATTGGCAAATGCTAATTGCAACGCTGCAGTAACTCAGCAAATAAATCTACTTTTTTAATCATTTAATGAGCATTGCAGTTCAAAAATGTCACAAAATGATGAGATTTTGCAGCCTTTGCTTGTCTTAACGGTACTGTAAAGACATTTGTTCACGCAGCAGAGTTGTTGTAATAAATGTTTTTGTTCCCTAGTGTTATGCTTCCATTGCGTTGCACAGTTTATGATTAAAATCTGCAACAAAAAAAGTACTTTTATCCCAGGAAACAACTATAAATGCATCAACGACAGGTCTGAAAAATGGAAGAACCACATCTTGTTTTGTCATCCTACAAGCTACTCCTTCTTTAATGCTGGAGTTCTGGCGAGAGTCTTTTTTTTTTTTTCAAAGTGAGTTCTGCTCAAGATGATGGACTGAAGGTGAAGAGCTGGAGAGTCTCTCGTTTTCAGCGTTTCTTCCAGCTACTACAGTCAGAGGCTGCTTGCCTCTTGACCCTCCTGCACACAAAGGATTAAAGAGGGGCAGAGACATCTGACAGAACACACGCCAGCCACACTCGGCCTTGGCTAAGATTTCTTTACATATACACACACACTCCAGCACACACACAGACGTGCCTGCTCACACGCTTGCACACACAGAGGATAAAGTTTTGTATTAAGACTTTTGCAGATGTTCACTATACAGACCCAACCTGCATCTCATTTACATTTGCAGGTTGTAAATCAAGCCTGCATTTGGCTCACATTTAACACACCAATGCTACGGATGCTGCCTTTTTTTTTTTTTCCCCCTTTAACATCTGTGTAATTTGTGGAAAAGGTGAGCCCACTAGAGTTTGTGTTGGCAAGGTTGATGTAAAGAGCTGTGATTGCGTAAGATGGCCGCAGTGTTGGCAGTCACCTTAGCAACCAATCATCCCACAGGAAACATGCTGCACCGTCGTTTACAGCTCACTCGATATATTTTTCTGTTTTTCTGGCTGCTCACCGTCCTGGATATATATTTAAAACGGGGGAGTCATTGTCAGCCTGTGATGTTCTCATTATTGGTATGTTGATCATTCTTACCCGACTGCCCTCATTAGGTCTGACAAGTCATGCAGTGATTAAAAATTGGAATGCTGCAACAACAGTGTAAGCATTAGGATCAGTGACTGCCTTAACTCCCAGTGACAAGGAAAGCCTGGCCAACGACTCCTCTCCAGTCAGTGGGAAATCTTCAGCCTGGCTGCCTTCTGCCGATTCAAAGCGACAGCTCCTGAAAGTGTAAGAGAGACTGCGAGTCCAGCAAGGGCTTCTAGGGTGGGGGTTGGTTTTTCCACTTCTTGCTTCTATTATTATCTGGGTTTAATCAGCTACAACACAAAGGTGAAAAGGCTTTGGACAGGCAAAACGGCAGCAGAGCTTACCACCGCATCGAGTTCCTATCACCTTGAATGGTGAAAACTGTAAAAATGCCCACACCATATGCTGTTTTTGCAACCTGCGTCATAATAAATATTCAGGGCGACAGTTGCGAAGACACCAAGCCAGCTTTCGTGTATCATTGCTTCCTCGCCGCAAGTGTAAGTGAGAAAACACGGCATTGAGAGAGAACGGAAAGATCTGTTTGCAGGACCATCGTCCAAGTTCAAGGACTCTAATTAATCATTTCTGAAGGCAGCTTCACAAGTTGGACAGCGTGCTGAAGTTTTAGCACAAATGCACAGTATAACTTCAGTGAATGCCAAAAAAGTCAAAAACTTTACAAAACTATCTGTACAGATGCTGAAAACAATCAAGACTCCGAAGCATCATTATGCATCAGTGGTTGTCGTAGCAGGTTTACGCAATAGGGTCGCCCCGACAAAACACTGATCTACGTTCCAGTCCAGTATGGTCTTTGTTTGTTTGTGGGCAAAGGTGATAGATTGTTGGGAAAGAGCCAATGTATAGCAGTGTCTCCACCCATATGCTCGTGATGGCAGGAAGCGACTGGGTGAAGGCACAACACGTGCCAGCCAGGCTTTGGCCTGCCACCAGACCCTGTCATCACCCTCACCTGCTGGGAGCAGACGGCTTTTAGGAAAATGCCACTGCCTTAGATCCTTTGACAGAAACAGGCAAAGAAACTATTTTAAAGGATACAGGGTGAGAGATCATGTTACTTGCTGCTTTTTTCAGCATATCAGCTACATACTTTCACAGGCTGAAGTGCCAATAAACCGGAGTGCCGTCTCGTATCTAACACTTCGGTCAGTTACCGCCTCTCAAAAAAAATGATTAAAACACAGCAAGTGGGATAAAAACAGAGGATTCAAGGGTTAAACACAAAAGATATCTACTTGAGAATGGAACAGAAATAAAGACATCTTCAAACAGTTGCAAGATGGAAGCAAATAATAGATCGCCTGCTATTGTGCTTCCAGAGTTTATGTATTTAATGAATAGTTCTTGCTAAGCATAGTGCCTCGAAGTTCACTGCAGAGTCCTGGGAGACATCTTTGCTTTCTTATTCCTCTGTGTCAACGTTTTTAATTATATGTTGGCAGGGCTTAAGATCTCATTAAATTTGAGAGTATCATTTGGATGCTTGAAAGACAGCTTAGTGTCACTCACCGCTATGGTGATGGATATAATAAATCCTATGCTTTCTAATCCGGCGATGTTAAATTCATTTTCCAAACCTGCAAATAAATCGGCAAAGACAACCCTCTGAAATGCGTAATAGCAGATGTCACGGGATTCACAGACAAGTTGGAATACCCTTATTTCACAAGTGTCAGATAAAGACTGAGAGAAGTCAAAAAAGAGCGTGAGGAGGAAACCGATTGTCACAAAGTTCCTTCCAAAATAAGTGTACATCACCGCCGCCAACGTGTTTCATAATATTCAGCATTTAGTTCGGCGATAAGGTGTTGATTGACACTGATAGTCTTCTCTCACCTTCTAATCTAATCTGATGTCATTTATGGCTCATTTCTATGCAAACCAACGTACACTTTGAACAGTGTTGCTTTCAGACGAACAATAGAGATTTAGATAATATTTTTAATCACATCTAAATTAGCGTGACACCTCTCCTCTGGCTGTTCTTTGCCGTCTTCTGCGTTAGATTGAAAGACCCCAAACCAGATCCAGGTTTAGCAGGCTTCAGACTGGAAAATTTTGGTAGACTGTAATCAATTAGACAGTAAGATAATAATTAAACAAGAAGACCTTATGCTGGTTTATGTTGGATTTGTTGATTAATGATATGCCAAATTATCAATAAATGGATTAATATCGTCTGTAAAATAGTGGATGTTTTTAATTATCTGATGCTAGGAGGAGCCGTGCATGCTCAAGAAATAGGAGTTATGTCCTGGTCCCACTTGGACTTTAATGGCAAGTTCATCCTTGCATCGAGTGGAAAAAAAAAAATCATTTCAATAGGATAAACCTGAGGATGGCAAGTTTGACTTTGGTCTCACGTTTAAAGTGTTAACCTTTGAGGGAAGCTTATTAACTATGTTGCAGCTTTCACTGATATTTTAACACCTCAGTTGGTTTAAAAACTGCCTCACAAAAGAGCAGCGTTTGCAGACGCTGTAGGCGATGGTACAAATCCCAAAAGTGACCAAGCTAATAGGGCTGGGCCCGAATAGCTGAACAGCTGACGATTCGTTCGCTGCGCTGGAATCGGGATACCCCGTTCAGAACAAACACTCACCCGCCACCCCCTCAAAACTATTCGGGATATTTGTTGTTAACTGGGCCGAATATCCGGAGAACAGAAGATGCTATTCGGATCAGTTCTACCAGCTAATTGACTAATGTGTTTGTTAAGTGTCTGTTTGCAAGCAAAGCTTTAGTCTCTCTTTTTAGTGCCTTTGGAAGAAATGGTGTTAAATGGTGATCAGAATGCTGAGGAAAGGATACAGAACAGTCAAGAGAAAATGGGGAGAAGCTCCTGGAGCGTCTATGCTGGACTCACTCTAGCTCAGACAGGCCTGCTACAGAAGTTCACCGACTAAGTGCAAGTGCTTTTTCACATGAGCAAGAAAGTGTTGCTTCATAGTGAACAACTCCTTTAGGACGTTGCAAAAAGGGCACATTTGGCCCTGCTGGCAATGACATGGCACAAATGTTAAGGCTTTCTGTAAAGGTATATTGTTTTGTTTTCCATTTAAACATCACTCTCCAGAAAAGTTTTCAGACATTTAAAAATACTCTAATAATATTTTCCACAAGTTCCACATTTACTTGAAAAGTTCGTCACTACATCTGTACACCTGTCATTGAACTCAAAGTAGTTGTGATGTGACCACATGATGCTGCTGCAAAGTGTTTTTTTTAGTGGCCAATAATGATATTTAGACAGTTGATGAAATTAAGTTGTGATTTTTGTACATTTTTGTTGCATCTGATAAAATGCACTAATTTCTTAATTATACCAAGTGAGACAAAAAATCTCTGGTCTGACTCACTAGATGTAGACTGCAGGTATAAGCCAGCAACTGGCAGTGCGTTTCTGATTTCCTCATCCTCTTCTACTATCAGCATGTTACTGTTTTAAAAATCACTTTTACGGGCTAAAAATCTGCCACACTTAAAATTACAAATCTTGCCAAGGCTTTGAATCGTGCAGTAAGGCAGCCATTTTTATTTATTTTTTTTAGATTAGCAATTTTAATAACAGCGCTCGCCTCTCTTCGTACAATTGTTATACCGGAACAGTTCCTCCATCACCATTTGGCAGAAATACTGTCACTGCGTCCTTCATTTAGCTCTGGCCAAGATGACTGATTGGTGGAAAAAAAAAAGAAAAGACAAACAAGTCAGCCTTTTTTTCCCCTATAGCAGAATCATATCGAGGTGCAGTCAGACCACTCTATGATACTGTGCTACAGAATAGTCTGGTTATGTGAGACCTTTAACATTGTCTTTAAAAGCATTTATGGGTAGATTGCAGTATCTTATACGACTCGTTTCTGTGGATTCCTGCCAGCTTTTTACATGTATTGTGCCACATTCTGTTGACAACACACTGCTGCTATAAATCTTATTTATTACCAAATGCAGAAGCTTTTTCGAATTGTGATAAATACTTGCTCAACTCAAGCACTGGTTTAACAAAATTTCCTAGTATTTTCAGACTTGTACTTTATGTCCGAGCTCAGATCTACTAGCTTAGCAGACAGCTACTGTTGGACTGACCCGACGTAACCCCTGCTAATCGTTCCCTTGGTAATCGGCTGATGCAGATTATCTCAAAATGCTATTTAATTGGCTCTAATCGTATAATCAAGTTATTTGATCTATCACTACTGTAATCGTACCTTCATCGGGATGTAAAGCATCCTGCTTGCATCAAACTCAGCACATGCTTTATCCTACACAGTCGAGGTCAAACCTCCAAGTGAAGTAAAAACACATTTTTGAATGGAGGGAGCCTTAAAGCCTTTTTTTCCCCCCAGCACTGAAAATATGTTTTGTGACTCCACTGCTATAAAACTAAAAACACTCAGACAGCTAAATAGCTTCAGATGCCTTTTTTTATATATTTTTTTATTTGTGCCCGATTGCTGCTTGGTCAACCTTACATCAGTTCACTTCAATTGCTGTTATTTTTCTAGAAAAACAATGAACCGCGCCACTCTCTGCCAGAAGTCTTTGGAGAGAAATTTCTGCGTTATCCGTTTGTTAAATTGAATGAAAGAAGTGAAGAACCGTGCCTGAAGAGAACAAAGTCATTAAAAGAATCAAACCTGATTCCCCAACATCTGTCCGCTCACATTAGAAGGTTTCCGGGTTTCTCAATCAGCGGACAGAATAAGATTAAAGGATTGTACTCACTGAGCCAAGCTCGGTGTCTGAAATGGATGAAGACTCAACAGGTAATTACTCCACCTGGTATTGACACTGGACATTGATTTCTTCACTCACCAGACTAGAGCAAGACAACTTAGTTTCCTCTGATTTTTCTTTGGGGAATGTTGATATTTTAGTACACAAAATGCTATTTCTGAGGCTACTCTGAAAAAACTCCCAAACAGACTCCTAAAAAAATTCATTTTTTTACTATATGTATGGGGTTTATTTTCCTGTAGCAGGTACCAAGAGGTGGTAGAGCGATTACATGCTGACTTTGACATGCTAATCAAAATGTGTTATAATTACTGTGGTTATGCATTTACTTCCTAACGACTTCATGTTTCAGTGAGTTATATATACTGCTACTAAAAAGCAGAAGAATAATGTGGCTTTGTTAAACCCCCAAATCTTCACGTGTTTCAAGGTCCAATAATTGTCCTACATCTACATTTTTTTGTGTGTTGAGGGAACACTGATAGAGAAAAACCCATCAAGACATGATTTATCACTGGGCAGCAACGTGCTACACCCAAGGTGTGCCTGCATCTAAAATTCCATCCCAGGAAAGATTTCCCATCCATTTACATCGACTGAATTTCTGACAGATGACAAGATATTATTATTTGGTCGATAAAAAGAATAGATCTCTTGAGGGAAGAGCAGTCCTGAATGTTTCCTTTGATGTGATTTTTACTTCACGTTCGCTTGATCCTTGCTCTCTGTTTTAATGATAAGAACCCACCACATTAAATTAGTTTTATGTAGCCTAAGAAATGATGACAGCGACACCTTGTTATGCCGTATTGATGCCGATGTGACACTAAATGTACGAGAATTAGAATAGATAAACTGTGGGTTCAGTAACAATCGTAAACCACATCATTCCTCTTCTCAATGAGACTTTGGTCTAGTATCCATTTCAAAATGGGATAACGATCCCCTGCTGTTTGTTTGTATTTTAGAGCAGTCCCATATACCTAAGAGAGTGTTTTCTCTCAAACTCCAAAATTAGATCAAAACAATATAAAACACACAATCCCAGAGCCAGTGGTCCAGAAATGCAATAACATGTTTTTTCTCATTCCAGCATTAATGAAGTTCATTCATAACAGTTTAGTCTAATTCGTACAAATTGAAAGATGGTGTCTGCATTAGCAGCAGTGAACAAGTACAATGACAACTTCATTACCATAAGTAGAACCGTGCATCATAAAAATCATATTAAAAATTGCTCCCCAAATTGCCATATTAGTTTCTTTATGGGGTAATTTCAACACTACATGCAGTAATAGAATATTTTCTTTACCCTCCAGTGCATATTAAACTCACTTATCTTCCCCTATAAACTCTAGGCGTTGTGAATTTAATGATAAAATAGGGAAAGTTGACTCTTTTCTTCCCGGGCAAATTTATTTACAATACAAAATTGTCACTGGCAAATGCTTTTGAGGGGCAAATAGCCATTTCAGTGATTGTCACAATGGAGTGTTATATTTCTTAATAGCCTATAAATATAGGAAATTTACACAGATTAAATAGTTTCCACACAGGAACGGCTGATAAAGGATGAAGACGGCATATATCACAAAGCTGCATGGCTTAAAGGATAGGTCAGGTTTGGATGGATGAGGCTGGGAATCAAAGAAAGCCAATAAATGAGTGATAAATGATTAAACTCTGATTAGAAATATTGCTATTTTTCAGCACTGTCAGTGGAATAAAGACATCAGCACAATGGACTAGTTACTGCCTTTTTCATAATTGAGACCAGACCTTCTAGCTGTGCCCCACAGCTTATCATTAATCAAGCAGAATGAAGCCGAGGCAATGTGACAGCTTTGGACAGCATTAGATGGGGAAAGGCGCTTTCTCAAGGTAGGTAGGTAGCAAGGCAAACCTGAGAGTCATTCATCTGCTATTCAAGCACTTCAGCTGTCTTCTAATGAAGTTCCTTTTTAGGTCCGCTGTGGACCGGTTTGTATTGTTTGCTACCACTTGGTACCATCTGCATCAGCCATCAAGTCCCTGCTGCTATCAGCTAAAGACCGCTGAGCTTCCTGAAACATTTACATTTCAGCTTCTAGAGTCACCAGGTCAAGAACTGTTTCTCTTTTTAGGGGGAAACAAGTTTTTTTTTTTTATTTATTTAAAAAATAACCCAAAATGTAGTTTTAAGCTGGTGAATCAAAGCCCAGTCCATCTAAAAGTTAATGGTGACAGGCTGTCCTAACTGGCTTCTCACTATAAAATCAATAGGCTGGCAGAGTGGCAAAGCCCATTATTGTTAAGAAAAAAAAAAAAAAAAGATGTTCATTAATTATGTCATTTAATTGGATTTAGGCAGGTGCACAATGAACACCTCAGCCGGGGTGGTCAATGGTGGGAAAGGCCTGAGCGTCACTCCTCTCTTTTTCTATTAGGAACCAGCATGTCCCCTGTCTCCTAGAATTGCTGTGCTCTTTATTGATTAATGACCCTAATTTATTACCGAGAAGAAGGCTGTAAGTTGTACTAAATGTACTATTAATCAACTTTTCAGCATCAAGTTATGAGGATCTGTGTTTGAAAATGCCACTAGGAACGCAGGAGACCAAGTGGCTGTTTTCCCTCGGCTCCCGTAGCAAGAAGTCCAAGGTGCTGATTTTAACAGGAGTTAAGAGTCTTTCATTGCTCTAATACCTCCTGTCCTCTATGACAAATGTCTTTGTGAGAAACTGAACATAATTCCTTTTGATGGAGTGGCCGCCATGTTCTTGCCACAATTCACAGTCAAGCCAACTAGAATAATGAAACACCCGTCCACACCCTTGAAGACCATCTATTCATTTCAGAATAGGAGCAGGAGGAAAAAAAAAGTGCCTGCAGCTCCAAATATATCACAGATAAATCAACAATATTATATTACGCTGAAAACAGATGAGAGGTTAAAGAACTGGAGGCAAGGCTACAATGAATTTCACCTCTCACAAGGCTGTACAAGGCTATTATTTCCCATTGAATGGAGACTTTTATGACACTTTAAATCCAGCTTTATAAAAACGACAATTGATCATAATTTCTGAATGCATTGCCTAAAACTCCTACAGCTAGTACTTACGCCAAATGCATTTGAGCCTTTCAAAAGTGCTAGTCCCCCCCCCCCCCTTCCTTTTCCTGCAGATGTGTTATGATGTATTAAAATACCATGAATTCTTTCTTTTTTTACAATTAATTTCTTAAGCAAAATGAGATTTTCAGGAGGTACCACTTAAACTGTCCTCATTTAACTGTGACGTCTGTAACTCTAAAAAATGACAGCAGGCTTGTTCTTTTTTGAGGCAACATTTCACACCTGTGTGTTAAGCAACATAAAACGCGTATCGGCAAACTTTGAACGTACTTCTGCGCCCGCGATCCTTTACCGCCTGCCTGATCTACAGTAACGGCTTCAGTCACTCTGAATCCAGACAGTTTTTTTATTTTTTCTTTCTTTCTTGAGGAGGAAAAAAACCCATTTGAGTGTTAAAACTCAAAAGTCATGGGAGTGTGAAATCAGTTACTAGTCATTTTAAGTTTTACATCTACTGTTGCTTGGAGAGTTGTTCACTTGCATAAATATTCATCGGTCTGTCCTCGGCTGTTGGAGTAAAATACATGAATTCTTTATGAGTAACCGTTTCCACTATGAACCAAGAAGCTAATATTAGTCATGTTAAGATGTTGTAGTGATGAGGTGTGTGTTGCGCACTCAGCGTGGAGAGCAATGGGCTGATTTATTTTTTATTTTTATTTTTTTTTGGACGAGAAAATGTTGTTGTGTTTTTGGTGCTCAGTAGTGGTATGTTTTTGTGTGCTGGGTGCTCATTTTTGTGTCTTGTTTCCATAGTTATTTCGGTGTATGGAATATTATTTGCATTCATTCTGAGACATGCAGAAATGTTGCACTGCTGCTAGAGCTGAAACGAATGACTGATCAACCAATTGACTGATATTAACCTGGAGTTATGTTGGAGACCAATTAATTGCTTTTCTATTTGCTGGACTCTACTTCTGCAGTGTGCTGCTTTTCTTTCTTTGCTATTGCGAACTGAGCATCTTTGGTTTTTGGAGTATTGTTCAGACAAAATAAGATGAAGAAGAGGTCACCTTTGGCTCTGGGTAGAGTTAAAGCAGAATACGCAGGTAATAAATGAGTCATTTTAGTTTTTGTGGTAAATCGGAGGCAAAGATTGACCGAATGCAGCTTGCTGCTCAAATCAATTACGTCTCTAGAGGTAAAAACTAAAGGTTAAAGGTAATTGTAAACATGCTGCTATCTAGTTAAGATCAGGATGTATATTCCCTGAGGGCAAGCCCTGGTGTCACAGACAGAAACAAGGTCAGGGGAAGCATGATAGCAGTCACAAGTCACAGGGGAAATGCAAAGTGCATCCCCTCAAAATGACTCCACAGTGCAACATGACAGAAAACACGCTGACGTCTGGTGATGTACCCGTCAAATGATGTGGAATTCTTTTTTTTTTTTAATGGCAGTAACCTTCATTTTTAATTTCCCATGCAGCTCTCACGTTCGGCACGCAGGCAGATGTGTCTGACTCCGAGAGCTGGCTGCAGCATGCATGGCTGAGCTGCGAAAAAAGCAATGTCCCATGATGATCGGGGGACAATCCACTGGTTTGTCAAAACCTGGCAGAATCTCTGGCTCCAGCAATAGCACCTTGTTAGATTGAGGTGCTCAATCAGGGGAGTGCTGGAGTGCCCGGCCAGGTTGAGAGTGGTGATTACCGGGGCACGGCTGTCCAAAGCCGTTGAAATGCTCCACCTCTCCACAGGAGGCCCTCTGACATTCAAGCCTGCATTTTCTGAATCAGTCTTGAGTGATTAGGGCAGCGACAGGCAAAAGGACAGATCAAATAATTATTCCTCCTCACCCTCCTCTCTATCCTTTTGACATGTGGCAGAGCAGGAAGAGTGCAGCTCAGAATACCTACCATGTTTAATCAGTTCTAATAGAAAAGAATATTCAGATGGCTTTGTGTGTTTTATTTTTTCATACAAAACATGATTTATTTTTTTATTTTTTTGGATGGGGGGGAAAGGGAACGCCCGTCTTTAAAATTCATTTTCAGAGACTGAGTACATATTTTGGAGTAAAAGGTCAGATTTTTTTCCTACAACATGAACAAAACAGGTGGAAAAAAAATCAATTGCTTACCAAAGCAACACTGTGAAGTGTAAGCAGAGCTTTAAAACTGTTATGCAAAAGCAATATGCTACTAATCCCTTTGTATAAGGGCTAAGTAAGCGCATTCACAGAGTATTAAAACTAGGAATGCATGCCACTAATGCAGAGGTTGCGCCTGCTTTTATAACCTGCAGCTTCCAAACAGCCAACCGTACGAGTGGACCGATCAGAAAACCGAAATAGCTCTCAAGTCCTGCTTGGCTCAGCATTCTGAATGATATTTACATAATGTTTAACTGCGCTGTTGCCTCTTCCTCTGTTGTTTGCTGCTGTGCCGTCTCAGCAGCAGGGACATGCAGCAGTAAAAATTAGTCAGCGTGAACAGGGGAGAGGGAGTACAGTATGTGTCAGAGCACAAGAGGGCAGTGTAAAATCTCTGTGAGAGCCATCCATCCGACTAACTCGCCTCCCACCTGAAACAACAGCCATAAAACCTGTTGTAGGCTGCCAATCTCCAGTGGCTGTTTTCTTCCATAAAGGACAGGCCTGAGATCTGATTACAGAGAGAAAACTGGACCAACAGTCTGCCGCGAGAGACAGGGGTGACAGTCTTGTATAACCGTGCAGCAGGGACTCCACTTTGATCTCCGAGGAGAGGACTTTCCATCTGCACGAACGTGTTTTCAGACATAATAACAAACAGAATTGGCAAATTAATAGAAGAGAGAGGAGGAAAAAAAGGGGTACAAGATATCCTCATATCTCCTCTGCTACGCTGAGATTATTCTTTGAGAAGATTAGTACGAGGAAGATTATGGGTAATGAGTTGAAAAATGTAAATTTCAGGGAATGTTCATAGCATTGCTTTTTGCACTCTGTGGAGTACTCACCTTCGATGGGGGAGATGAAACATAAATACTGATTTTCATTCATGGCTTGGAAAAATGTTACAGAAGCTCAAATACTAAATGACTAGCAGCAAAAGCAAACTAATCCCTGGTGGAAATTATATACTGTATAGGTTTAATCACTGTAATAAAACTGTAATCTGTAGAGTTTTAGTAGCACATGAAGATCAGCAGAAACATATTAAATCGTCGTCCTACAAGCTACTAAAGCAGATTGCAAGAAGCATAATAACAATGGTAGTAAATGTGCATTGGCTAGCTTTTTCTATTTTGAAGGAGCATACATTGTGTCCTGTATGTCCAGCGTGTGTGGGAGAGATATTGTAGATCCGTTCCAAAGTGTTGCCTCGAAAAGTGGCCTCGTGCTTCAAAGGCTGAGGGATTAGAGTTTTTTTTTTTTTATCCCATAATTAATATGACTGAGAAGAGAGCGACGGCACCTGAAAACTGGACAGAGCCGCCAGTATCCTGCTGCGGCCAGAGAGCACCCCACTACCCACAATGCACCACAGGCCGACTCCATCAAAGACACAATGCCATGTTCACCCCATGTCTTCATTGAATAGGCTTAAGGCTATCTTTCTTTCTCCTCATTTTTTTTTTTTTTTTTGCTTACAATGAATTCAGATACAAGACCAGAAAAAAACAGATAAATACAACACATATTTGCCCAAATGCTAATGAAAGGATTCGCTGTCCTGTTGCTGCTTTAAAAATATTCTGGGGGAAATTCTTGACATGTTTTTTGGCCTTTGACCCTGCTGGGTCATTTTCATTTCCCACCAAGTGGCAAATGAAGGGTCTTTTGAAGCCACATCAGCTGCTTTTGTGGTTTGTCAGGATGAAATCTGTTGCCATAGTGAACTTAAAAAAAAAAGAAGCATGACATGTAGTGATTTCTATTCATCAGCACTGTTTGAAATAAATTTTATACTACAAAAAAAATTTAGTTAAATTGGAAAAACCCAAGTTTCAGTGTTATGTGGTTTTATGACACATGCCGTACTGTATATTCTAAATTTGACATTTTCTTCTCCAGTCATCTCATGCCAGAATACAGGTGAAAGGTTACATTGCTTTCAGAGGGAATGCTGATTTGAAATTGCCAGCAGTTGTTTTGGAGAATTCCCAGGTTGCTTTGAAGTCTGCACCCCACTGGGTGTCCTAACTTTGACACACAGAGCCATGGCTGCAGCTATTTATACATCTTGTGGGAGAATAGGTTTCCCCCATGTAACAGCCTTTTTTTTTCTTCTTCTTCTTTTTTTTTTGTGCTGGGGCTATCCCTAGAATTTAGCCACGCTATAGAATCGGGAGTTAGTGCGATAATCCAAAGACACACAAAACCACGACGGTGTTAGCCGATCATAAACGTTGTTTTGTTAATTTTCAGTGTTGTCGAGGATTGTAGGTGTGTCCTCGCCAGCATCCATATAGCAAAGTACCAGGGTCACAGTCAGAGAGTCCAAACCAATGCATCTCTTACAATTCTCACAGTCTATTGATTCTCCCTCTGAAATTTATGTTGCTTTTCAGTGAGACCCCCTACTGTGGCCCTCACTGCCTCCCCGACAGGAGGGTCACAGTGACACAAGAGTGTTGGGCCAGATGCCGAGTGATCCCCTCTGATGCACCTCCGCTTCCAAAAGCCACATCCATCGCCGCTATAGGACAATCAGCCCTAGACTTCATTGAAATACCACACACCAAACCTGAATTACCAGCATTGCTCGCTCTCCTGCTTGCAGTTTTTTTTTTTTAGTCTATCAACAACAGCAAGTGTAAATCTCCGGAGCAAATGCTCAGAGAAAAAAAGATCGGAGAAGAACCGGGGACGATGAAGAGGAGGGGAAACAGAAAGAAAGAAGGAAAAAAAACACACAAGTGGAGAACAAAACAACCCAGCTGGTCCACCTTTGCCACTGCAAGCCAGTGAAGTCACCCTGTGTTTTTGTGAGGGTGCGTGTGAACAAAACGGTCTTTGAAGTTGGGTTACAGCACTGTACTGTGGCATCACTACGGCCACTACTAAGCCCCTGCAAAAATGTGCTGGGTGATTATAGAAAATGCTATAGAATCCAGTCATAAATCAACTAAATTTTCATGCAAATGGCCTCCTCCATGGGGCATTTATGTAGTGTGTGTATAGTGGCATCAATAGCGCATAAAAGGCGCATTTTGGCACTTAAAAGAGAAATCATTGAGACATCACAGCCCAAATGCACACAGAACCTTCAAGGTCAAACACTGCGAAATAATAAAACACTGAAAACGCGGAGAGACACACACACAAACACACAATCGGGAGGTACAACAAGACTAGAGAGTCGTTAAGGCTTTTATCTTGTGGTTGAAGGAGAAAGATCCACCTGACATCCCAGAGGGTACTGATCAATCATGGCCTGACTGGTTCAAACTGTTTGCGCTGGATTCCACATCTATCACCATCCGATGGAGCTCTGTGTCCAACTACAGCGCTGAGGAAAAAAAAAGGGAGCACTTTCAATTAGGGCATGGCGAAATAAATTCACACCACTTGATTTATAGTGCACGACTAATTACACAAGCCTTTTTTTTTTCTCTCTCTTTTTTTTTTTTTTTGCCTAATGCAGTCGGAGCTGAGACTTAGCCTCGTACTTAAGGAGGTTATTGTCTTATGTTAAATGGCAGGCAGCGACATAGGCGAGGGACGCAAGTTTTCATGTCCTTTAGAAAAGCTCTTTGTAGTGACATGAAGGATAACAACAGACTGAGATGCTTTGATGTTACCAAAGGGGGGAAGCTCTTTATGTCACGAGCATAAGTTTATATCCGCATGGAACGTGTCAAACAAGCCTACAAATCGTAAATTAAAGAGTTAAATTCAATTCCTTAGACGTTTCTTGTAATAACATTAAAAAAAAAAAAACCTGGACTGCTTTCTCTTTCGATGATGGCATCGGCATACTACGCATAAGTATAGATTATGTCATTTCTTTAAATGTTGCCACTAGCCTATACCTCAGGGGAAGATAGGAAGGCTTAACAATAGGTACGAGCTACAGGCAGAGCACTGGGGCACGCTGCACCTCATGAATATCATTAGCGGTGAGCTGTATTTGTATTACTTTGGGATTACATCTAACCCTGTAATGCAACCTGATTGTGATTGTGAACTGAAAACATGTAATAACATAATCATATGTAAAGCAAATGTAAAAATACAAATCATGTTGTGGCATTAAACCATCCCAGTTGGTCTGTTCGTAGAGAGTAGGCAGGGAGTCTTGAGGTTTCTTTTTTTTTTTCTTCTTCTTCCACCCTCACAGGGCCATTTATGTAGTTTATTTCAGGGCTGTACTGAATGTAAATGCATGTAATGAAACAAAGGGTAAGTGGTAAGCACATATAGGATGATTTTACGGCCTCGGTACAAACAAATTGACAGCATTTCGCTCCTGTTCAGGTGGCAAAAAGAAACTTCCATTCGCCGTAAGCGTACAGTGCCAGATGGCTTTTACAACTTCATTTATCCACTAATCACATCATTATCCACCTCGCTTGTATTTAACACTCTATAGTCAATGCAAGGAGGAGACAGTTGATCACGTATTTTAGTGAGCCTATATAACTTAAATGAAGGTGTGCTCACGTTGGAGTAGCTGCCAAGAAGCCAGGTTCTATGGCGTCCCCCCTCCACCTAAAGACACTGGATCGCACTGGAGGGAAGGTGCCAGAAACTGGGGTGTCAAGTTGGGAATTTAGACACATTTTCCATCAGTGAGGCTGAAAGGATTTCACACTCTCACTTAAGACAGTCTGCACCTCCCAATAGGTGCTGTATCTAAGATGAGAGATGAAGGATGGTGTTCTAAAGACTCGACCGTCCCCGGCGACGAATAATTGCCACACTAGATTGTTGATGTTGATTAGGTCTTTAAACACTGAAAAATCTATATATTTTAGTCATAAACCGTTATCTGTGTCCTAGTTTGTGAAGTGATCCCTGAGGTTATCATGTAAACCATCAGTTACCACAATTTTATGGTTTACTTTGCTGTGAAAAGGAATAAAAATCTCCTTTTGAGGGAGATTTTGCATCAAACACGGTGTGCAGGCACATTTTGTTTACCTCTATTATGAAAAAGTCATGTATTTGTGAGGCAGGCAGAAGTATTTTCACAGTGACAAAAAGCTCAGGGACATATGGCTGCCAGTGGTTAATACGAAACACCACTAGAATGTGACTTTCCATCAGTAAACCTTCACAAATACAGTTTCATTATCCAGCTTCGTTTCAGTTTCTTGCAATTGTGACTTCAGTTTGAAAGAACACCACTAATGCGCAAAGTTGTAGCCGAAAAAAAAAAATGTTTGGATTAAGAACCTGCTCCGACACTGACACGAGGTTCCACTCTGATTGAATTTGAGAGGTGCTGATCAACCCCCAGTTAAGGCCAACCGATCAGGACGGAGGTGTCAGTTCAGAGATTAGCTGGAGGCGTAAATGCCACACTCCTCCTTAAGCAAGATGAAAGAATGTTCCGCTTGATGCGTACACCTCCTAAACACTTTGACGGAGGTGATCGACCAACCCCCCAAAGACGTGTAGTGACAACAGTTGATCTGCTCAGGTAAGCACCATCTTGCTGTTCAAAGTGCTTTACATTGCAACTCATCATAAGAGGTTGATTTCAAAGTCACTGCTAGTCTGCAGCTCGACAGATTTCCTGCCCATGTGGATATGTGGCGAAGTCACGGATGTCTTGGAGGCACAGGTGATAATAGGGCCTTAATCGCCCTGCTGGTTCTGCTTGTCCCTCTCAATGTCACATATCCGGATGAATGTGGTAAATATCAGCCCATAGTTGGAATAATGCCACTTTATCTGCTTTTGTCAGACCAAGGTCTTGGTCACATGAAGTGGGTGAAAAGATGAAAGGTGTGTGTGTAACATTTGCGATTTGTAAAGCCAGTGTACTGTATAATCACCAGGTTAATACTATTTGGATGGTGCAAGTTTGAAACTCTTGGATTAAAAATAAAGCTGAAATGCATATTTTTGCATGCAAGATGTAAAAGCTTTCTAAACGAGAAGCGGCTGCTCGGAGGCTAATTAGCATTTTCAACACAGATCGGAGCACACAAGTGTAGCGATCCAGTCTTTGGTCAATGAGGGTTTGTTCGCCAATAACGCTATGTGATTGAAGTATATTGTTTTTGTTTTTAATGCTGCTTTCTTTTGTGTTTTTTTTCGTGCCACATTTTTATGACCTTAATAGCTGTAAATGCAACTCCCCCAACATGATGCTTTGATGAGGAAGGATCTTGGCAGAACACGGTGCCCTCATCCCTCCTCTTACCCTCGACCATACCGGCTGTACCTTATCCAGCCATGCCTTACCAGCACCCCCGCTGTTCAATACCATCTCATTTGTCATGTATCAAACGCAAACTTCAATGCATTGCCCTCACATATGCTGTGGAAGAAAGAGTCTGTTACAGTGATGCTCTGGCTGCTGTCCAATCCTCAGCTGAATAAACACAAGGGCCATTTGCAGGTTGGCAGACACTGAGATGTTTGTCTTTCAAGGCAATCTACCTCTCTCCCTTTACTCCATTTCACCCCTTCTGTCTCAAACACAAAGGTGAAGAGTTGGCAAGATTTGTACTGTCAGACGTATCACTGCGACGCCCGCATGCTGGAGATTTCTCTGGGACGTCATGTTTGATTCTTCGGGGCAGAATTTTAAAGTTGTGAGATGACCGATGTAGGAGAGAAAAAACTTCTAAGGGCATTATATCAAAGAGATTAAATCAAATAGGATGAAGCAGATGAGTTAGAATGATTAATTACTCTAATAACAAATCTGATTGGCAAACTGAGACACAGATTAAAATAAAGAGTAAATATTGATACTCAAGTTAATTAACCAATTACACATCTATACAGAATCCTGATGTTTGATCATAATCATGTCATCAAATGCTGTAGTAGCCCCATCCCTGTCTTCTGGGAATTACGTGCATATACTACTAATTTGTTCTGCCGGTTTGATTTTGAGGGAAGTATAATTGTTGCCAGGGTTATGATTGATGTGAATGTGTTTTCTAGGGAAGGGAGTGCTGCATGAGGTTGTCCTGGACTGAAGTTGCACAGAGGTTGTTGGGGTGGATGGCGGGTGAACAAGGCATACGGGGGGATGAAATATTCATAAAGCAATGTATTGTATCACCTCCTCTACAGATACACTATCAATATACTGGTGCTGTATGATTATTTTTATTAAAACATGTAGGCGCTCTAAAGAGATTCCCATGACCAGTTTGACTTCACAGAGTCTCTACTTTATGACAACTCATGGTGGCATTTCTCAAACAAATGAAGGTGAACAGAGAAGAGACAACATTAAAATTAAAAATGAAAAATACATGCACATTTACA
>NW_007579051.1:68762-124439 GCF_000690725.1 Stegastes partitus | reverse complement strand
GCATTTACCAGAACAGATCAGTCGAGATGTCTAGACAGGCCATGCGACTGCTCCCATTTTACCCACGTTATAACCCCATAAACATGACACAATGGGTATTTTCATGCTTTTTGTGTATTATGCTGTATTTTATGGATGAAAGCCCAGTCACTGTGTTGAGCTCTGAGAACTTCCAAAACATACATTCAAGCCAATACTGTGCTTGAACACTAGAGGTGCTGTTAACATGCTGCTCACAACACACAGAGCTTTACTTTTAGCCATAAAGCGAAGATGCAGACATGCTCAAAATGTCTGAACTCTTACTTTAAGAACGAGCTGAAAGTGCCTGGACAGTGTTCAATCACGCTTTACTTCTTACAAGTGGATACTGTTCTGCAAAGAGCTGGTATTACAGGAAATGCATCATCGGTATATATTTTGCAAATATCTTTTTATTACACATATCTGGCATATTAAAAACATTACTTTGTCACTGTTTTTATAGAAAAAGAAATCTGGGTAGCATCAAATTTCTTTTAAAATGTCATTAGTTGTTAGATTAAGATGAGAATAATGTAATTTCTTGGAGGTGGAATTGGGTCGAATCCAAAACAAACTGGCACACACGTATAGATTTATGTGAGCAGTATATCAACAGTGTTTCAGTGATATTGCCCTCTGGGAGCTCTGCCACATTTCAAATAGTCAAAAGAAAACTGGAAAACATGAGCACGGTAAATGCAGCTCAGTTCACTCTCCTGGAAAAATGGTCAGAAGACAGAACAAAACCTAAAACAAATGCTCCTCCTATTGTGTATTCATGACCAGGCTCTTGTTTGGAGATGGTCTTTCACTGACACAAAAGCAAGCAAGGTCTGCTGTTTCTGTCAGTTTAAACAAATAATGATGCAACAGGAGTGCTTCCAGTGAATGTGAAATGCAGTGCCGAATCACCAGTGGAGCCCCACAATGGTTTGCCTCGCATCACAACGGCCAGGACAGGCTCAATATTAACATTTCCTTTGACATGTGGCAAAAGGTTTTCTTTAACCCATGGACGTTGAATAGGAATCAGCGGATAATAAGAAATTAAAAGGTAAAGAGGGCACAGGGGAAAGAGTGAGGGAGAAAGCCAAATCCTAGCCCCAGGGCTTAATGTCGGAACACAATGGCCGCCAAGGCAGTAAAGGAGTCGACATTTCTTATTCGCCCCCTCCCCTAGTGCCACCTGCATTACAATTAACCTCATGGCAACCTTGAGGTCTCTGATTAGTGATGGCCTATTGTCTCGATCCCATTAATGCTTGGCCCCCACTCTGCCCTCAGCACACTCACATCAACAAATCAAACCCAGTTTCCGGCAGGGTCTTTTACTGCAAGGAGCTGGCCCCTAATATGGGACAGCTAAACGATGGTGGCAGAATGCATCGGCAGAGAGCTGCAATTGGTACCTGTGACATCAGGTAACAAGGAAAAAAACACCCTAAGAAGCATTACAGATAATATCTGCATTACCAGATAGCATATGCTGCCATGCCTGGTGCAAATAGTTGCAGAGAAGCAGCAAAACAAGGACAGAAACTGGAAAAAAAACAACTGGAAATTGGTCTTTTTTTTGTTGCTTAATTGTAATGGGAGCCGCACTGATAACTGCAGAATACAACTGTAAAAAACTGACCCATTCTGTTTTAGCGATGCACCAATGACACTCAGGAGAAGTGAAAGACATGGAAGTGGGAGCATTCAAGGAATTAAAAGCACACCAGATGTTGGGAACCCCTCAAGGAATAAACCGACACATTAAACATAATATCACCTCATGCACTGGAGTGCAATCACTGGTTCTCTCCGGGGAGCTGTTACACTATGTGTTGCTGCCACAGTTTAAATCTCAAGAACTAGAAACTAATGCGCCGCAGAAGGGGTTGGCCCACGCAAAGAGTACACTGGGGAGCCACGGCTGGCTTGGGAGCTCTGTCGAGACAGCGAAAACTATGTTTCTATTTGTATTGAGTTCAAAAATCAGCTCGGGGTGGTTGTGTCTGATAGCATCAGGGAGATATCATCGACATCAAATCTTTTTATGTAAACTTGCTGCCAGTAATCTGCTTCAAAAGCCTTTCCAGCCTGTCTGTTTCTTATGAAATCACACATTGCTGCTGCGACAAGGCCAAATAATTCACTCAGCATTAATATCACAGATGCATCATTTCGGTACAAGACAGGTGCCTAAATGGGAGCGAGTTTAAATGCTTGTATTTAAAAGCAATTTGTAAAAGTGGCTTCACAGAATTAGAAATGACATTATCAAAACAAACAATTGTGAAATATAATACATAATGATGAGATAATTTAACTTAATACTAGATTAGTAGTTTTAGTCGCCGAACTTTGCAAGTTTCTGCTCACAGTGCTGAATTTGAGTTTTGTGATGAGGCTATTAGGTTGGAAATGAAGAACAAATTACAATAATATCGTCTTTATAATGTAATTACTGCAATTATTATACTGTAATTATTGTAAATACTGAATGTTTAGTATTCAAGTGTGCGGAGGTATGATAATGAACAGTATTGTGAGGTGATACGTTCATTTCATACTAAAGTGTTTTAGATTGAACATCGGTATGAAGATTTGATCAAGTCTGTTTAGCGAGTGCTTGATTTGATCATTCTGCCAAAAAGCGCCGCTAATGATAAACGTGCCAGGAATGAGGCGTGGATGTATTAAAAGAAGTAGACACTGTTGCAAGGTACTCTGTTCATTCCAATGAAGGTTGCTGACAGTTCTTCAGGCTTCCTCAGGCTTCAGCTTTTGAAAATTCTCAGAAATCTTGAACACATCTAAGTTTTTATTGGGCAAACTGAGACCTGGTGGCCGATGGGATTTTTACATGAACATCAGTGCTCAGTCCTCCTATTCCTTTTCTAGTGTTTCTTAATTTTTTTGTTAACTAACAAAGGTGCAAAATTGCTCAAATCGTTATAAAAATTTTAAGAAGTCAAGTTTCAGATGTGATGGCTTAAATTATTGCAGATACAAGAGCAGTAAATCAAGAAAAGTGATTTTCTTGACAACTTGTAATTTTATTTTCAGTAATTGTGTTGGTTCATGGGCATCACCAGACCTGCAATTCCAGCTGTGTCCACTAGATCAAAATTACAAGCTTAGCAATAAACAAATAAACAAACTTTACTCATCCAAAATTGCTGTTACAATTCCTCACTGCACACTAAAAAAAACAAACAAACATGAATTATGACTTTACTAAAAGCTGTAAATTCAAAATATCCTTCTTAATCTCCGGTGCAACTTTACCTCTGTGGTAGTGGCTTAGCTACAAGGCATCGTGCTTAGCGACATAACTTCTGTTCAGCTGCCCTCTTGAATTCTACATTTGTATAAATATTTGCTGCGATTGGTTCTGTTCCTTTTTCCTGCTTTTCACAGTAAATGTATGCAGGTTGATGGCAGAGAGGGTTTGGTGGCGCTAAAATAGGGGGTCTATGGGGAGACCTTTAGATACACATATGTTGCAGTTCAACACCAGTTTGTTCTGTTATTGTAATGTTAATTGTGTTTACATAAGCACCAGTATCCAGTTTCTGAAGCGTATCTTTGTTTTGATCATGTGATATGGTATTTATAGAGTACAGAGTAATCTAGTTATTCATATCCCAGCATACATGACAGATATAGTATCCTTTGTATTGATTACCACAGGCTGTTTTTGCAGTTATCTCTTATGTTTAGAAACCAGTGATTCCTGTAACTGTCAAATTCATTTCCGCTTAGGCTATTGAAAATGAGGCCACCTTGGCTTATAGCGGGTTTACCACTATGAAACGCCAGCATCCTGTTGAGTGTTTTGGCTCATCCACCTTATTGACAACAATAGGAAGTGAGAGTGAAATATTAAACATGGACTCCACTTTCACCAGTATCGGGCCGTCACTGGAATTGCCACTGCGTACAACAAGGGAGCGCTGGATGAAGATACCCAACTGTGACTGATGGGATAGAGTCATTTTGATAGAGTTCAGTGACCCAGAACGGAGGGAAGATTCCTGTATGAGTAGAGTGTCCTTTTACCGGATGTGTGACAGTGCACGAGACCAGAGGAAACGATATCCGATATCGATGAGAGCGGCTGAGGTGTTGTCCCAACTGGTGAGATGGGGAGAGGACTGTTTGGTTTTAAACCAGTTTGGAGTTCAGGGGGGAAAAAAAAATGTATATGTATGTTCATTTGTGGTATAATGGGCAGCTATGAGACACTTTAGAAAGCTTAAGCCTGGAAGAAGCTTTCCAGATAGTTGATTTTGCTGTTTGCTGTGTCTTTGCAGAAGTTAGAAATTTAAATAAGATATATACATGCAACTGTATCCTGGTTTCTTTCTGAGTAGTCCTGGTAGCATAATCGGGTTTCTCAAAGCTTGACTAAGGGCTCATCCAGGTTTGTTAAAATCGGAATTTGATGTTTGGTGAAATTCTTCAAAAACCCAATCATAACCGGGATACCCAGTTCCGTGACAATACCAATGATAGAGTGCTGTGATTATTTACATTTTTGTCACTTCCTGAATATAATTGATTACTTAGATTGTTCGTGTTTTCATCACTGTTTTTCTTCTGCTGGATTTGTTTGTGTTCATGATGGCGCCAATGGACAGCTAGTCTCCGAGAGTGACAAGGGGATGGAAAGCATTTCTATCTCTAGTCACATTTCTACTGCTCTTATCTTGGTTTTCTATCAAGTTCTTCCAGATGTATCAAGCTTCTTACTGTCAGCTATGAAACAGCCCAATAAAAACATGCTGGAACGTGACAAATGGAGTTAAATTAGCTCCTTTCCTTACCTTATTTCATCTTCTGGAAAATATGGACGAGAGATGCGCAGACGGTTTTTCTTTTCTCTCCAGTAGAGGAAGACAGACCCATTAAGCATTTAATTCAGCCTGGCCCAGGTGTATGTCTCTGTCCAGCTAAGCAATACAACAGTTACACCATTTATGGACTGTCCAGTGTGCAGGTGGCAGAGAAACTTCTGGGGCACACCTGCCAGCTGATTCAACCATTAGACTGCACACCACACTGTCTATAGCTCCCCCCACCACCGTCCCCCGAGGACTCTCCTCACCATGCAGGTGCACAGACAGAAAAACTGTGATGGATTACTCCAGATTTAGCAATTGCTTCCTCGAAAAACCTCTTTTATCGTGTGTAAATGAGGCGACTGGATGCATTTTTTTATTTTTTTTTTCCTTCCCCGTGCGTTTCAGAGAACTCTTGTTTTTGTGGCACAATAAATGCTTATAGGGATGTTCTCAACTAGAAGGCATGCGCTGAAGTCAAATGAGGTGGCTATAATGATTTTATACTGGCTGAAACGTTTTCAGGATTTTGGATTTTTGACTCTGACATTGTAAAAGAAAGTTGTAAAATGTAGTAAAGCTTTGAAGGGCTTTGCTTTCCGTCCAGAAAACGTGAACATGTGCAAAAATCACAAACCCTGAGAAACTTTCATTGCGGTCGAATCGCATTCAACGACGGTGTTAGATAATTCCGTTTCTTTTAATATTCTATCATTGAAAGAAAACAATAAGCTCTCTCCAAATAAGAACCACTCCTGACTCTGTGCTCCAAGTTTTTTCCTCCCTGTGAAAACATCCAGAGGCCACAAAGCTGCCACATTGCTTATATGACTTAACCCAGCAACCATTATACACCTAACCATGCTCCGACCACGCCGCTTTGAGACGTTGCCAGGTCCAAGCCAGAACAACACGCCGTTTAAGATTCATGCAAACAGAAAATAAAAGGCTGCTTTGAGTCCGTTCCATTAAAACTGAATCCTACAACCATCCCAAATCTGATTTTATTTAAAGCCTTGTGTAATCTTTTATCCACTTATGAGTCAAACTGCAAGGTAGCCAGATTATACAGTAATAAATGATGCTTTCTTCTATAGTGGGAAAACTTTCCATGGTTTAAAAATTTAATTAAAAAACTGAGATGATAAACTTTTTTTTTTTTTTCTTGCGCCGCAGCAATACTAATTTGTCACAGCTGAAAATGAATACCATAAACTTCATATACAGCTGGAATTTATGCAGGAATATAAATAGCGGGTCTTCAATTAATATTCTTAGAGGAATGCTTAGGCCTGGTGTTATCTTCCACAAGATTCATCAGTGTTAGTAGTTATTGTCCAGACCCCCCATGGTTGTAATTCTTTATCCTTGCCATCTCTGTAAACTGCATAATTTAGTTAAGAAGATGTAATTCTGCTCCCTTCACACAATCGGTGAGACTCGGAGCCAACCCGAGGCAGCCTCACATAAGTGAGTTTGCGCATTCCTTTGTTTATCATGCATCCATATGGTGAGCCAGGAAGATAGTACATGTGCATTGTCTCACTGTCGAACCAGATGTTGGCCTATCCGAACTGCGCAGTTGATCTTTTCTTTAAAAAATGGCAAAATAAAAACCCAAACATAAATCGAGACAAAAGAAGATGATTTAAATACCACAAAGGGCCATTTGCCTTTGATTTGGTGCACATGTTAAATGACTCATTTAGCACTTTGAGAAGCTCCGCTGGTGTTGTTTGGTGTTGTGCAGCTTGATTTTATGCGCTTCATCTCAGAAATTCCGAGTTGTGTGTTTATCCGAGCCCGTAAACACAATAATCATTAACCAGCAACGCAAAAAGGAAAGTGTTTTGTCTTGGTAAAATATGATACCAGGTGAGCCGGCTTGTCTTGACAGGTCGCCATTTTCGGGCCACTAATTTGGTCTCATTGTGGCAGTGGCAACTCCCAGCACAGCGGCAAGACAATTATATCCAGGTGCAAGGATTTGATTCAACAAATTCTAGGTGGATCATTCCAGCTTGCTCCGAGCCCCCCTCTCCAACCCCCTCTTTGCCATGTTGTCTCTCTTCTGGGCCAGCTTGGAGCAGATGCCCTTGAAAAATCCACAGCCCTCACGTGTGACCGAGGACCTTGACAAAAAGCTGAAGCACTTCCAGAAACTTGAAAGTCATGAACCATGTTGTATATTATAATAATTGGAATGGCAGCAACTGGAAACATTCCCCTGAATATTCCAAAAGATAATGGGACATGCTAATGAGCATGGAATCAAGCCAATCAAAAAAATGAGAGACGAGAAAGAGAGAGGGGTGGAGATGGGAAGGTGCCCAGGAAAAAAAAAAAAGAAAAGAAAAGAAAGAAAAAAAAATAAAATCAAGTAAAATGTGTGGGGTGGGTGGGCTCTGTGCATATGTGATGTATGTGCGCTCTGTCTTCTTGGAACAGCAGTGCTGTTGAGTGTAGAATAGCACTGTACACTCCGCCTGTCAAAACTGTTGATGCACATTTGGGGGAAGTATAATTTGGGAGCTCGCACCTGGCAGTCTGAGGGATTTCATGCTATGCTGCAATGCCAAAGCACTCAAGCAATGCCATGCTCAACTCAGGGCTTATTTCTCTGGTCGCCACACACAAAACATGACAGAGGGCCCATAAATATCAACACTTTTTTTTCCAGCCTAATTGTATTAAATAGATCTGGGACGACTTTGAGGCTACGATGTTTGGTATCTAAATCACAAAGAGTTTTGTTCTAATCTGATTTAATATTAATACAGTGGAATGTTAATGGTAAACAGAATAGGAATTTATAACCGACTGTGAGTCAGTTTTGTCCGAGGGGGAGCGAATTATGTGGAATTAAACTAAAAGTAAACAGAAACTGCTTGATAATTTATGGATTTACATTAAGCCTTAATTCCCTTTAAATGGTAATTATTACTTTGGGATGAGCTTATAAGGCAATGTCTTATTAAAAATGCTAGACTGCATCTTCGCCCCAACTCTGTCATCATTGACACACTACATCTCAATCCTGCAGACAGCTGATTGGATTTACTCAAAACTTGGGCTGCAGAAAGTCTCACGCTGAGAGTAAAATTGACTTAGGCCTGTATTCAGAGAGAAAGATGAAGGGCATCCAGTCTTATCGTTCTCCATCCCATGTTTCCCCACAAGCCCCCGGTACTTTCCATGTGTTATTCCAGTGTGTGCCCCGAGAATTTTCTACATGTGATGTCAACATCAAGCCAGGACACGAAGTCAAGGGAGGTACAAGGAGTCGAATCAGAAGTGCTGCCAACGTTTTATGGCTTTGGAATCCATGTTCAGATGGATGAAAGATCAATAGAGGCGATAGTTGCCAGAAAGCTCGGTAAATGGTATCAATCGAGACATGGCTCGACGTTTGTGTGACAAAGTAGGTTAAGATGGGCGAGATTAGCGACACTCGGAGCACGTTTTTCTCATTGATTTCGTATTGTCACGAGTATTTTTTGGCTGTTATTTCTTCATTATCTCAACGCTATAAAATATTTCCTAACAGCAGCATCGCAACGAAACCGACGATTCAAATTCACAAACGTGTTCGCGTCACTGAGGTTTTATTGCATGTAGCGTTCATCTGATGAACCTTAACGGCGAACTGTAATATATAAAAATGCAGACAGTGTAACCAGGGGGGTTTGTGGTATAATTTCATTCCCACTGCATCCTCACTGGGGTGCTGGTTCTCAGACTTCAGCCAGAACACAAGCCTTTATTTGATTTAGGGAACTCCCCCTCTCATGTGCCTCCTCTGCTCATGAAGTGTCCCAGTATGGAATGTCTGCATTATTACACTGCTGACAGAGATTGATGCTTCTCCAAACCATCTGCACATGCAACAATCCTCAACTTGAATGAACTTAATTGCAGACAAAGAAGAGGGGGGGAGGTGGTGGAGGGAAGGGGGGGAGAGAAAACACTTTTAAGAAGTCGAGAATACATCGAATGATTTAATTGTGGATGCTACTTTCCTCAAACATATGTTTGGAAGGGAGGGAAAAAAAGTTTTGTAATGGATGTTTGAGATTTTAGTTAAACACCATCAGCAAAAGTGTCAGGAATGAGTGATTTATGGAAACTCTGCACGTGGCCATGGTTGGGTTGTAGCAGAAGCAGTGCAAAGCCACCGAGTGATGTAACTTGTGAAATTATTTACGAGTCGTTGACAAATAATCACTCAGATGCTCAGATCTCTGGCCTGCAGAAATAGGCACGCAAATAACACTAAATGGTACTTTCCTGCGTTCATATATCTTACCGTGCGTGTCAAAATATTAAATCCACTTTTAATTCAAATCAAAGGTTGAAGTTAAATTAGAAGAAAGAAAAAAAAAAAAAAAGCTGCATTTGTGCCCCCTCCTCTATTTTCATATATGATTCACATAATCAGGTATGTTCCCTGCTCTTAAAGGCTCAGAGAACAAAAGCCGCGGCGCGCTCGTACAGAGAATCGACCTGTAACCCGGTGGGATAAACTGTTCAAACCTTACAGTACGTCACCATTTTGTTTAACAGGGCCAGGGATCACAACACTAATCCCTCACACTCCCTTTGGTTATAATTAACTCCCAGTGCTTGTGGCTAACACTATTTTAAAGATGTGTTTCTATGGTCTCTAATCCTGATTCAATCTCTTCTTGGACAAAGAGGTAAAAAAAAAAAAGTCATAATCAGAGGGAGGCTGAGTATGTTTTGTGTTCGCTCTCCTTGTATTTTACATGATCAGTTCAGTGTCACAGGTTATTATGGCTTCACTGGTTTGGGTCATGAAGTGCTGGCAGGTGAGAGGTTTAGATTAGTTATTAGATTATTATTAGTTTGTTTATTCAACTTGAAATTATTAGTACAAAACCTAAAGGAAGAAAACACTTTAACACATTTATATTGTGAAGATTTTGTTGTTGTTGTTTGCATTAAGAAATCCTCCATCAACACCAAACTGAGGCTCAATTACAGATTTTAAGCATAAACCACTTATTTCCTGAGAAATGAAATCCAAACAAACTAAGGAAAGAAAAAAAAAAACATAAAAATATCAAAATTATTCGCCGCTTTTAAACAATCTCGCCGCTCGCCATTATAGGTAGCAACATGCAGCCATTCATCTGTTTGGGGGCGGCGGTTTTCTGTGAAGCGATGACAGATGGACGCTTGCATCGCACAAGTTTGGAAACAACCTTTAGCGAGAAGTTCAGCTGGATGCTCTTTTTCAGGACTTATCAACACTTGTCCATTAGACACAAACCACTGCTGTGCGTGGCTTTATACCAAATAGCTGAGTGTGGATGCAGGGCGGGGGGCTGTCATACATTAAAAAAAAAAAAAACACACACACACAAGCGCTTGCGGACAAGTCATGTGACAAATATGACACTTAAACACTATTCCTTCTGTTTGTTTTGCTTCGAGTAAACAGACACTCACAGTGGACCCAAGCCGTAATTTTACATTAATATATGACATATAATGGCTGCAATAAAAACATTCAAACGCCACTGTTGCTATGGATGATCCGTCTCCAATGTTTGCAGACCACGCAGAGTTTCAGCACTCACTTTCTAGTTGCGAAAAGCTGCTGACAACTTCCCAGTAAGCCATAAACCGCCAACGCCAAATTGCATTCCTGTAATTTTTCTGCCAGGTTTAGGCGTCGTTAGTCGTTTAAAGCTTCGCTGTTTTTCAGAACTTGATCTTGTGGAGCTACTCGACCTTTTGCGAGTGCTAACATTTTGTTTGCCCTTTCGCTGGAGTGCTTTTTACTCGAGCAAAGCAGAACTCTGCAGCGTTCGGGCAAACACAAGCAGCCGTGGTGTTACGCAGAAAGCATCTTTCAAGTGAGTTTGAGCACTTTTGGCAACAAATTAATGAGAGGAATTCAAAAATGATTCATCATAAACAAACACAGTACACTACTTAATGATGGTGACACATTTGGTAATAAAAGTCTTTATTCGTGCAACAGCGTTCACTGACAACCAAGTGCCTCCATATGTACACATAAAACATCACCCCACATTCCCCCTGAACAATGAACTTAAGACACTGAACGCATTAAAAATCAGCTTTGCTGTTTTGAAAATTGACTAAATCCTCGACCATGTCACGCTGCGTGAGCCAAAATGGTGCAACGGCTGCATTTTTGGATATTTTCTTCTCTATTACCCAATTATTTCAGAAATTCTGCCATTTAACAATACAGTGTGAGGTTTTTGGCCACAGTTGTGGGTATAATTTCCGTTGCAGGTGGAAACACCAATTAGTGATTAATTGGAGGGGGTGGGAAAATAATAAACGGCAAACACCTGGACCAAGCAAATTTGGGCCAATCATTATCAATCAAACCATGAGTGAACAACGGGCAATTGGAATTAATGGGATACACACGCCTTGTAATGTCCATAAATGTGTAACATTTTATTTAGAAATTATTGTTAGCAGACAAATTGAATTATCACAGTTGCGACTGTCAAACGGTTGGTCACTCAGTTAGAATCGATGGGTTTTCTTGCTTGCCAACGTGTTTATATAAAAGTAATCAGTGCTGGAAAATGTGGCCGAACTGCACCGCCACAAAAAATAAAAGGACGTGTTTGTTTTTCTGATTCCTGATATGTGGAGGCATCAAAATGTCAGACAGCTTTTAGATTGAGGTGTCTGTTTTATTTAAGATGTTTACAGAATCGTCCTTTAATCAACCTGCTCTTCATTTTTACTTCACCCCAATAACCAGCTACCAATGAGCTTCATCTTTCACCTCACTTTTGTGCATCCACATTTCAAAACCGCTGCTTGTGTTTTAATTTTGCCAGGGAGCTACTTTCTCACCATTTCTTCACATCCCTGTCAAAAGGAGCTCAGAGGTCACCGCAGCTCCTGCAGCAATGTGACACTGTTACAGCACAGATTTTCATCTATTCTCACCCGATCCACATCGTATCACTCAGTTAACTGTGACATCAAGGAGTATCAGAGTCAAAGACATCAAATCGAACCGTGAGATACTTACAGGAGCCAGCTGCCGCTCAGGTCGCACCACGTGCTGAACATCGGGGGATTGTTGGGAATGATTTCATACATCTTACTTCGCCCAATATTGTTCTTTTTATTAAGTAGCATTTCATTTCAAGTCTCCTATAGGTTTTGCTCGGACACAGTTCTCAAGTTTAGGTTTCCTGCAGGCAGGATTTAGTTTTTGTGTTTTTTTATTTTTTGGTTTGGACATCCAATATATGTTTCAATAACGTGTAGCATGTTTCCAGTTTTCTCTGCATTCCTTCTCACAGATGGCGTCGACCCCTAAATCCATCCTCTGACAACATTAGATGGCTAATATCCTGCCTACTTGAGTTTAACACTTGGTGTGTATGTACACAGTCATACAAACACTCCCACACTCACACACACACTTTTAGCTTCCAGGTCTTTCTTGGCTCCCATCACCAGTCAAGTTGCATTTCCCACTTGTGTCCTGCTGATGCAGCTGGTGGAAAAAAAAAAAAAAGAAAAAGAAAAAAAAATTCCATGCCAAGCGCACTGTTATGATGATACCTTACAACACACCACGTTTTGTTTGCCAACTTTTACTTTTAATCACTCTCTTTCTGTGATGCTAGTATAATTATAAATGAACGCGCTGCCGAGGTGGAATGTGATTGAAGTGTTGCATCAATCAGTGCCTTTCAACAGGATGCTGTTGATTTGTTGTGAAACTGCATTGTGTTGTTGATGCCTACTGCATAATGGCTCCAAGATGTCAGAAAAGTCTTTGTTGAGGTCAGTGAGAACGTGCAGCGAGAGTATGTTTCTATCACGTTTTCCTCTGAGTTGTAACTACGTTTTTGTTTGTTTGGATTTCGGGGTTTTGCTTGATGACACTGCAGCAGTTTCATGCCATTCTGAATAGGCTTCGCGTCAGAAACGCTTGAATAATAATGAATGGAAAATGCCTACAGATGCACACACTCTCACGACAAAACACATATACAGCCACGATGTGCACTGGACTCTAATGATGGATGTACTTCCATTATCAGAATCAAACTGAACAACAGTGAGCCAGAACAATTACAAAGCACCAAATGTTATCAGGGAGAAAAAAAAATCAAAAAATGATATTAACATAGCATTGAAAATAGCAGCAATTCTGCATGCACAAGCCAACTAACCAGGGAAATTATGATTCCAGTTTGTTTCATTGCACACATATTTTTTTTTCTGAAATGATTTACACATGGGGGCAAAAAAAAAAAAAAGAGAGAAATCCATTTTTATTTAAAATATCTGCACTCAAAACACCAGGCAAGCAAAACAACTTGTATTTATTGCACCATGTCTCTGAAAAATATTTGAAGTGTTTGGGCAGCAGCTCCCACAGGAAAAACTGATTTCAGGCAACCTAAAAAAAAAAAAGAAGCTAAAAATGAAGTGATTGTGCAGAGACTGGTGAGGTTGTTGGATTGGCTGACATGTTGTTAATGTGTGCAGATTGATGTTTACATACTTTTAAACCTCTGAATTAGGTTCAGCTCTAAATGGAATTTAAGATTTCTAATTTTTTTGGTGAAATTATGACTGGATTTTGTGTCTCCTGCTGCCCCTTTCTTTGTCGAAGACTATAACCTGTCACACGCAGAATTAAAGCTTTTTTTAAAATCTAGTTAAAATGTAGAAATCTAGATAAGTTCAAGTTGAGAAAATATGGTTACTGTAAAGCATCCATCTTTGTAAATTATGTTTTTGAAGAAAAGGCCCTCTGTAATTATGTCCAAATTGCAAATAGTGAGAAATAATTTTGGTCTGCTACCAATTTACAGTAAGATCCCACATGCCATACATGCACAACAATATCGAGTTCATTTCAACTTATTTTTAACAACTGAGGACCACAGGGGGAAAAAGAAAAGCATGCAACAGGATGGACCCCAAACATCCATTCATATCAAGCTTAATGTTGCAAGAAACAATTAAATCCTTGGAGTTCTGGTCTGAGCCATGTTTTCCTCCAGGCCACCTTATGATGCACTTTGATGAAAACATTTTGATGTGGAATGGATCAGTAGAAATCTGTCAGTGATTATCTTTGGCTGGTCATCCTCATTGCTAAATAAGGAGTCATTATCAGACTCATCAGATAAGCAGATGTCGACAAGCTGCTCTGTAAGCGAGAAGACCTCTCCATTGAACAGTGCATTAACGCACCATATGTATCCCCCCTCTTCTTCTGTCTTTTTTTTTTTTTTTTTTTCTTTTTGTTCCGGGAGGCTGTAGAGGTGTGCAGCAGTCTCACCCTGCCGCAAAGCGCTAATTGGAGTGGCCTCATTTAGCAACACGTCAAAGGGGACGCGACAACACCGTGTCAGCGCCTCCACAAATCTCCTGCATGGTCTAAACTTAATAGCGTGTCAGACATCACAACTGATGCAATGGGGGTCACCGTGAGCCTATGTTTCACTATAACGAACCCTCTCCAACCCCGGCGCTGGGACTGTTGGCGCAAAGCGGAGATTAATGTCCCAATCAGCGATGTGGTTAAATAAAAAGAGCAGTGGACTGTAGCCTGTGCGCGCTTTGGTCTGGGTTATCAGGAGCCTAGACGCCAAATAGGCGAAAGAGATTTTTTAAAAAGAGAGAATTTGTGTTTTTTGTCTTTGAAAAAAATGAAGACAAGAGAAAAAGGGTTTTTTTTGCAGCAGTTTGACATTTTTTTTCCTCTGCAGGGCAGCTTTGGATCACACATGTGGAGGCCCTGTGACCAACTCAAACTACATGTGAAATCTGTTCTTTGCAAATAATAAAGATTTAGTGAGAATTTCCAACAATAAGTCATAAATCTGCATGAGAGCCAAATCAAATGTGATGCTGAAGTAGACGTTTTAATTTAAACATAAGCCTGCGTTATGGTGCGATAACACCACGTATTTGAATTAAACGCCTACAATAACACAGCTCTCCTTCTGCTGCTTTCACTGCTGGTCGTGAGGCTGGCTGAAGCCAGTAATGAAATAAAATTCCTAAAGTCACGTTTCAGAACTTAAAAAAAGGAACAAAATACCCGACTGGGTCTGTGCATTCCGTCCAGTCACTCAGTGTGCATGGAGATTATAAATCATTTTCTATAAAATCAACGTCTGGATTATCGTTGTATGCAAACTTAGATGTTCACTGTGGGATGGATTGCTCCATTACCCAGACTCTGGCAATGAAATCGTTTTATGGCTGCAAAGAAGACAGGGTTTCTTGGAGGCGTTTGGAAATGTCTGCAAGCCAATAAACTAAAGTGGCCTTGACTTGAATTTGACCCTTTTTTTGTATTAGGACTGTTAAGCTGAGCAGATGGAGACTGTAGGATACCGTTTTTGCAAGTTATTTCATGACTTGCAACTTGGGGCGTCGCCTCTTAAGTTTTTTGAGCAGTTAAAAATAGAGATCACATGTCCCTCTCCTGCCAGAAACTTAATAGTTAAACCCAACTGCGAATGTTTAACTTATCGATTTAGTTCCTCATTGAGTGGCGGCAGCTGGGCATGCAGATCAGAGCGCTGGCAAAAGCATGGGCATCTCATCCATCAAGGAGCCCAGATTATAGCCCTTCTCTAATGGTAGACTATAGGCTCTGCTCCACGTGCCAGTGGCTGCAGGTTCTGAGAGGGGGGGGGAGAAAAGTTGCATTTATCTGCACATACAAAGGACAGCCAGGTTGACTCTGAAGAGGGAGCTCTCCAGAAAAAAAAAGCGAAAAAAAAAAGCCAGCCAGGTCCAAAAAGTCATTAAGGCCAATCAGATCTTAGAAAAATGCAGCCACAATTGCCCGAAAAATAAATCTGCTGCTTGCTTTTTCCAACCTTTGTCATGATAGCCTCCACCCATGCATCCACCATCCACGCTGGTTGCAGTAAAAAAAAAAAAAACAGACAATTTTGACTTTTAAATGCGTAAAATGGAAAAGCTGAGCCACCATCCTGCCCTGATATTTGATGCGCAGATAAGCTGCAGCAGTGTCTACCTTGGTAACACAAACGTCAGGCTCGGTTTACTGGCCACAAGTGCTGGTGATAAATATTCATGATGCTGGCGCCTGCGCTTTCCCGATATCTGAGTGTTTGTCATTTCCAGACTTGAGCGTAAATACATTTAAAGTGGATGTTTTTGCTGCGCTCCTATTTGATCTGGTGTCACCATCGGCTCCGTTGCGTGATAGGAGAGACGCGCCGCAGCCTGTCGTCGACTCTTCTCTTTACGAGCGTTTTATTTTCGACACCGTGTTTAGGTTCAGCGTAAAGTAACACGACCAGAACCATGATGTAAAAAAAAGAAGAGAGAATTAAGCGGCGTAGTTAAGGTCCATGCTTTGCATTCATTCACTCGCATTGGCGCGCAAAAGGCGCAGCGTGGGGTTGTTTATCTGGCTAAAAAGAAAATGTTGTATTTTAGTAAAAACATGTGCAGGGGATAAAATAAAAGCAGGATAAACTATGAGCTCAAGCCTGCAGCCATAATGAGGCAAATAATCCAAACAAATCTATTCTAGCAGAGTATTTTTCCATCATTATTGCTGCTCTGGACTCATAATTGTAACTTTTTTTCTTAACTGGTGTTGGATGGATTTAGCTGCTATCTGTGCATTTGTAAATTTGCCATGCATTTAAATAAAATTCATGTGTCCACCAGCACCACCAGAACCAGCAGCACAAACTATATGAGCTCGTTTTAACACATCTGCTTTAAACTATTTATATTTCCAGTTACATGTGAAGATTTTTCTATAAAGCTGCAAAGTGACTTTTTTATTTTTTCTCCCCTCAAACGAATTCACATGGCGGTGCTTTTTAGTATTATTGTTATTATTTTTTATTTTTTTTTGCCTTTCCATAGAATTGCACGAGTGAAGCATCTGCACTGGAAAGCAGATAGATAGTGTTAAATAGAGTCGAAAAAGTCATTTTATTACCATCCTTCATTTATCTCCAAATTTAATAGTCCGTGAAAAGAAAATATGAATACATTTCAATACATTTCGACAAATCATCTAAAGATGGTGGGAGTCGCTTTGGGTTTTTTTTTTTTTTTGTTTTAAATATATATTTTTGGAGATATAAACGGCGCGCACGTACCCACGCACGCCTCCTCTTCCTCCTCCTCCTCCTCCTCCTGCCATGTGTACATTTCTTAAGGTTAAAATCGCTCCTGTGTGTTTCTTTTTTTTTTACGTGTGTGTGTGTGTAGCAGTTTTTTGACAAAGCTGCAGACTGACAGATCGTGGCTCCGCTGCGCACTGGCAGTGTTAACCATGATCAGTGGCGGCTGCTGATGTGATCTCTGCCTAATGGGGCGGTCAAGCAAGCTGCAGCCAGGAACAATGATGTGGGAGGGTGGAGAGGAGGGAGGGGGGGTGAGATGATCGGGAGGGAAGGGAGGGAGGTGAGGAGGGGGGAGAACAACACTGACTCCCCCCCATCCAAACTCTGCTGCCTAAAATCTACGAAAATCCGACCAAAAAAAAAAAAGAAAAACGCACAGAAAAAAGAAAATAAATTAGATTTGAAAATTAGATTCTCCAACAATTACGCACGAAAAAAAAAAAAAAAGAAATCCTGGTTTGCACTGAAGGAACAACCGCCGTGATTAATCGATTTAATTTGCACATTACTGGAGGGCAAAGTGTTGGATGTTAATTTTGGATAAACAGAAGATGCACAAAAAAAAGAGGAGGGGGGGAGGAAGTAGATTTACTTATTAGGAAAGTTGTGACAGTGCGTTTAAAACCAACCTTTTAAATTGCACACACACACACACTCTCACACACACACTTGCAAAAGCATGCACAGCAAAGAGTTAAAATTATGCAACAATCCCTCATCGAGTTTAAATGGATTATTCTGCTGGTTTTTGGTTTTAAAAAATAGATATATATATAGAAGAACCCATTGGAAACATAAAACCCAATAACCTCCAACGCATTTGCATTATTGTATTTTTTAATCCTTTAATATAGTACGAAATGTATCCAAACATTTTTTTTTTGTTGTTGTTGTTGTAAACTAAATTTTACATACGAGCGCATTTCTCCATAAATACCGATCATTTCTAACATGTTACCGGTCCTTTACATGCGGATAAATATGGAAAATTGAGCTACTTACATGTAATAATACTTCCTTTCAGACAAAGCAATTGACAAGAGAATTTTTTTTCTTTTTTTTATATTTATCACGTACATAAACAGATTGACACGGAATTTCAGGCTTTCACTACACGACTTATTTTTTTTTTTCTCTTCGACATGACATTAAATAACAACAATGATACTGGTGCTACTCAAACTGGACCTTGGACGAAAATGTTTGCACTGAATAGGCTACAAAAGCACATTAATACTAAGAGTCGGTTAGGTCGACGTGTAGACTGTAGTAATACTGAATAATTCACATTTGGTACACAACTATAACATTCTTTTCAATGAAGTCTATTCATCGCAATATTCTTTAAAACCATCTCATTTTTCCATATATCTAGGGACCACATTTGTCACAAATTTTTCCCTTAAACTGTGATATTTACACAATAAAATATTACACTTTTTTTCTTCCTCCAACTTGGGTGAAATCCTTTATGTACAAAAAACAAAACAAAAAAAGAAAAAGGTCAGGCCTCTACCCGCAGATAGCATGCTTTTTTTTCTGAGATCTCTCTTTTTTTTTGTTGAGCAAGTCTCTCAGTAAAAATAAAGAAATATCGAAGGGGGGGAGAGGAGAGAGAAGAAAAAAAAAAAGTTGGTGGCTGTCCTCGCCTCCTTCCTTTTTAAGTCCATGCATTCTCTTTCATTAAAGACAGCCTTTAATTGATCGTTTGGGCCTCCCGTGTTTTCTCAGTCCACTGGCTGACTTTATGGAGTCTCTGATTCCAAGCAGTTTGTTTTTTTCTCTTATTAAATTCTGCGAGTCTTTTTTTATTTTTGCGCTCGCTCTCTCTCTCTCTTTCTGTCTCTTTCTCTTTTTTTTTTTCCTTTTCAAAAATATTTACACGTACCATTCATTGAAATTTGACGACAGCGTGCTGTGGCTGGTTGTGTGGTGGACTGCTGAGGCTGCTGGTGATATGGAGCTGCTGCTCTGGTTCTCTGTGGACGGTGATACTATGGTGGGCGGTGTGGACGACTCGTACCCCGAACTGGCGGCTGGAGATGGCTGCGATCCTGGATTGGTGGATTCGTGGACCTGCAGTAATAAGAAAGAGAAGAGAGGGGGGAAATGTATTTAAAAAGAAAACAGAGAAGGAGAGAGAGTGTGTGCGCAAGAATTCCATCAAAAACAAATTAAAACTAAATCTGACAGAATTCTACAAAAAAAAAAAAATACCCAAAACATAATTATTCTCATTAAGATCTTAATCTGATTTGTCGGTTGGGGGGTTGGAGGAGGAGGAGGAGGAGGGGGAAAAGATAGAAAAAGAAAGTGTCATGGCAAATTAAGAACGAATAAAAGCTGGAATCTGTTCTGTACAAAATCAAACAAGATAAATATTTACATCTTCATTTCCAGTGGAGACCTAAAGCTGCAAAAAAAAAAAAATAAATACCAGCTTGAAATTTAATTTTTTTCACACACTGAGGAGGGGAAATACAAAAAAAACTCTTACCTTCATGTGTTTTCGGAGGGAGCTGGGATGTGTGTATGACTTGTCGCACATTTTGCAGAGATAGGGTTTGTCCGACGTGTGGACGTGCATGTGTTTCTTGCGGTCGCTGCTGTTTGCAAATCGCCTGTCGCAGCCTTCAAATTCACACTTAAAAGGCTTCTCACCTAAATGAGGCAATCATAAATAACAAGAGTTCAGCAATTGGTTTGGATTTTTTCCTTTTTTAAAAAAACAATCAGATGATTTAGTTTCAGGATTCAAGCAGTAAGTTTAATAATAGTGAAGAATTAAGGAGGGAAATGTTATTTTTTTAAAACATTTGTCAGAGAGTGTTATCTTCTTTATTTATGCTGGAAATAATTTAGATTTCTTTGATTGTAATTAATTAAATTATCTACCACAAATAAGGCTTTTCATCTATAATATACAGCCGGTGAAATATTTTTTTTATCGACAGCTGCACATGTCAGAGCAGCAACTCCAGCTGCCTCACAGATAATAACCCGGATCGCATGCATATTTTTGGATGAGATATACTCAGTCACAGATCTGGCACTTGCAGAGAGAGAAAAAAAAGAAGCGGTCAAATCTGTGCGGATCTTACCGGTGTGAGTCCTTTTGTGAATTTTTAGATTTTCCGATCGAGCAAATACTTTGCCACAGCCGGGGAACGGGCACGGAAAGGGCTTTTCTCCGGTGTGTACTCTGATATGATTCACAAGTTTGTATTTGGCTTTGAACGGCTTCCCTTCTCGGGAGCAGTCCTCCCAGAAGCAAATGTGGTTGGTCTGCTCCGGTCCCCCCACATGCTCCACCGTCAGATGGGTCACCAGCTCGTGCATCGTGCTGAAAGTTTTGTTGCACGACTTTTTGGGATTCGTCAGCTGCTCCGGCTCGATCCACTTGCAGATGAGCTCTTGCTTGATCGGCTGCCTCATGTACCGAAAGAAGGCCCCTGCACCGTGGTGCGCGGCCATATTCATGTTCATGGGGCCGTAGCCGTGCAGCTGGGTCGATGCGTAGTGGTCGGACCTGGGGCTCGTAACGTGGCCGTACTGCTCGGCGCGTCCGTACATGTCCCCCGAGAAGCCCAGCCGCATCTGGCTGTTGACCACGTTGGAAGACGCGTGGCTCGCCGCCTGCTCGTGGAGCCCCGGGAAGAGCAGGTGCCCCGCCGCATCTGAGTGTCCGTGTGGCCCTGCGAAACTTCCCGAGGCGAACAAACTGTGCTGCGCCCCGGTGGCATCCCCGAAACCCCGATTTCTGAACAGAAAGTCCCTGGTGGAGTTGAAAGCCGCCGTGGAGTAAGAGCCAACGTGGGTCGGGTGGTGATGGTGTCCCAAGGCGGCTGCTGCGTAACCGGGCGCCTGGGAGGAAAACGCCGTCTGTCCGGAGCCAATATCGTGGGAGCTGTGGTTGATTTTGAAGGCGCCCATCCCATCTGCGAACGGATTTATCCCCAACGCCACTTCTCGCTCTGTGACTTCGCCTGTTGAGTGATGCCGCGAGGAGCCGAAAGTAGTGACTCCTATGGTGGGATACTGCGGTCCGGCGTCCAAGAGCATCTTCAGTCTAGACTCGCCGAGACGACTGAGAGCAGAAATCAAAAAACCACGCACAGATATTCTTCCTCCCCCCTCTCTCTTGTGTCTTCTTGGACCTCACTGGACTGAGCAAAACTCTCAAATCCACCGATTTTCTGTTTACTTTTTTTTTCTCTTCTTCTTCTCTCTCTTCTCAAGACGCGAGGAATTCCCCTATACCGCTCATCCGATGCGCACGCAAAATCATGTATACATGCAATATTGTCTTTTGCGGTTTATCTTCCTGTGGCGCAACTTTCACCTCCTCAGTCAGGCGGTGAGCTCTAGACTGATAGTCGCAATCATTCCTGCAGATAAATGAATTGAAAAGACAACACAGTCCAGCCCTGATGAATGGGAGAGGAGGGGGGTAGTCACGTGGCCGCGGCGGTGCGCGCTCATTGGCGCAGCCCCTTTCCCCCCAATAACATCCACTCACCAAATAACAATCCACGGTGCAGGGCCCACACTTCTATTGGCCTCTTTGCATCATCAATCCCAGATATTGTGAGATTGCTAACTGTGAATTTGGTTAAAAGGCTGAATAACAGAAAAACAACACACACAAAAAAAAAAAAAGTTGGGGGGAAACACAAGACAACAAATGGCCTGGTGGAGAGAAAGAAAGTGAAAGCACGTTTTGCAGCCACGTTCTGCAGACAGATTATAAAGCAAATGATTGTCTTTGTTAACCTGGGGCCATTAGATTACCAAGCACGTCCTATTGTTGTATAATTGGTAACGTTTTGTACAATTAAGCACTCGGATACATCAATCTACATACATAGGCTGAATTAAAGCGTCTGTCTGGATTAGATAAAGACAAATTATATGACACTGATCTAATTTATTGTACATGGGCAAGAGTCAGGACAGTAAACAAACCTCACCGTGCAGCCTCACTCTGTTGCGAAGAGATGAATTTAACGAGCTTTAATATAAAGTCATCACTCCCTTAAAGGCCCTTTTATGAGCAGTTTATCTCGTTCACTTCAAAAGGAGTCCACATAACGTTTTGTTTTCTGCTTCTTGTGCGCACTCTGTTTTCTGTCTCCCCTTTTTCAAAAGAAGAAAAAAAAAAAGAAGTAGAAGTGCTCCTCCGTCCAGTGGAGCTCACACCAGTGGAACATCTGTGCTTTAGATTTCCACATCACGCTCACCAGCAGCCTCCACGTTCATGAAGGGCTTGACTTGAATACATATATATATATAGGCCAGTATTTAACTTGGATCTACTACTATGCCTAATGTATCCATCACGGTTTGGCCATGCTGGTGCAACTTACTCATTTTTTTTCTTCTTCTTCTTCATGTGCAGGCCAGTGATGCATAGCCTGTGTGTAAAACGTTGTGGGTTGTCGAAGTTATCAAGTGGGATTTGCGGCGCTCTCTGCAGGAACCTCCGGCTGCTAGAGTTCAAAGCCACATGCACAGACGTGCCATGCGAACCATTAAAATATCTTCTTGGCTACTAGACTAGTTTCTGCAAGGCATCCTCCAAGTCAGTCTTAGGAGACCAAGGAAAGAGAGGAAGTTTTGTTGTTCTCAACTTAACAAGTAGACCTACAACTTGATCCGACTTCTTCTTCTTCTCTTTTTTTTTCTTTCCTTTTTTTTTTTGGTTAACGTGCCCCCACTATTGTGCTTTACAAAATTTTGGAGGGATCTTTCAACAGGTGGAAAACGGTAAGAAAGGCACATTACTGTGGGGGAAAAAAACAACAACGGAGGAGTCAAAACTGGAGGTCACACACTCAGAATTGCAACAAGTGAGGCTAAATTGGAAATAGTGTGCCAAGAAAAAAAAGGAACCGTGCGTAAACTTTGGAAGTTTCTTATGTGCCTCCAAACGAATGCAGCATATTTGATTCCAATGCGTAAAAGATGCATCCTAATTAAAAGGCCAATAACCGATTAGTGTTATGATCCTAATGTGCAGGAGCCATTTAGGATTTACAGTGAAGGTAACGAAGCCAAAGCAGCAACAAAAAAAGCGATGTGTTATGAGACCTCGCTGCAATATTATGCTTTTTTTTTTTTTTTTCCTTTTTTTGTTTGGGATCTCATACAACTCCCCTGCTCACTTGTCTTTAAGAGTGAGTGAGTGCACGCACAACTTGGAACAGAAATAGCACTTCAAAGTTTTGCATTACGCTGGTGCTGTGATGCCTCTGAAGTCTACAGCTGTGAGCCTCATGAACCCCATGGGTAAAGGCTATTTAATAAACATCTTTTTGGATCCGTCATCTCTCAAAATATTGATTCAATTTCTAACGTGCTGGATATGATGCTGTCAGCAAAGATTTTGACAAGTCAATTCATAGAAATAAGCGAGAGGGATGCAGTTTTAAAACTATTTTTTCCCCCTCATCCAAAAAAAAAAAAAAAAAAAAAAAAGCTCGCCTAATGAGGAGTCTCCTTTTTATTTTACACCAAACCCTGACATGGTCTTTATTTTAGGTACTGTATGTGAAAACGACACATTCACTCATGTAAAAGCAGAACTTCATATTAATCTCCTATCAACGAAAATAATAATAATAATACAATAAAGCGTGGGGAAGGTTGAAATACTGACGAGCGACTGTGACAATAAATTTGCATTGTGGTCTTGCACCCTTGACAAATTACTTATGATCACTGTCACATAGACTCACACTTTGAAAAGCACTTCACATCTAATTGATCAGTACTATATGTGGCTGTGACCTTCTTTAAGGTCACTTCACGCAGTAATTTGCTCTTTTGTCTGCAACTGCAAATATTAAAGTCAGTCCAAACATTCAAAAAATAAATAAATAAAAAAAAAGGTGAAAGACAAGAAGAAAATATCCACTTGTCCACACAGTTACAACACACGCAGAACATAACTTAAAAACTTTAAAAATAAAAAAACTAAGGGAAAAAATTACAAGACATGAAAAATATTCCAAATATATTAGTTGTGATATTTTAGGAAAATTCTTAGAGTTTCCACCATGCGAGGTTGTTCCACAGAAAACCGTGCTGAAGACTGAAAATCCGTGCGCACTAACATCCACACATTAATCAGCATTTTACGCACTACACAGCTTTTAAACGCTCCACTTCAGCGGCTGACGGTTTAAAAAGACAAACTCAGGTGAAATAAAACATCAGTGGCAGACAATATATAAAAATCTACGGCACCGTGTTCTCATCCATACCAAATGTTGTCTTTCTTTTAAAACAGTCTAAATAAATAAATAAATCAAAAAAGGCGGGGAAAAAAAAGAGTTTTATCCACCAGTATAAGATTGGAGTAACTCATACTTACAGTACACACACGTTTTATTTTGAACTTAAGTCTGCAACGGCACCACCTCCTGTGACCCTCATCTGCTGCCGTCCAGGGTCTAAAGCAAAATTACCCCGGATCATAACAACAGGTCCCGTCCATTACATTTTTTTCCTCGGGACAATGGCCGCAGCTCGCCCTATTCACACATTCTACACACACGGATCCCACCAGGCAGAGCACGGAGTCAACGCTGCAGTTACGCGCTGAAGGGCAAACGGCTGGATATGTAAATATGGGCATTTATCAAAGCGTATATTAATGCTATGTGCTCCGGACCGTTTTTGACTCGCACATGGAGTTTCCCATTGCCCAAGTTTTTTTCTCCGTTGACACGAGACCTTTTTGCGTGCGTAAAGCTATGCGTAATTTGTGCGTAAAGTTGTCCTTCATACGTTTCGGTGCAAAATGAAGATGTCACTGCATTATTTATGATCCTTACAACTTTTATAGTGACAATATGCGTACTCTTGCGAGGCAGTCTGTTTTGTAATCGCGAAATCAGAGTGGGGAAATTGCTATTTCATAGCCGCGCAGCCTTTGTTCGCTGCGACAAAAGAAAGGCGACTGTATATCTGGATCAACTTTTTAGGACTTTTATTGTACAACAACCTTTGCATAACAACTATTTTTCTCAAGCGTTGCCCGAGGCACTGCGCATGCGTGCTGGCTGCTCGCTGTCACTAAGACATTTTTCTTCACGTTGGAAACTGTCACTGGTGACGTCAATCACAGAGCTCTGACCAATTAGAGCGCAGGGTGATTGTTTAGCTCCACGGGCTGCAGCGCCTACCATGAATCTCTATTCAGTATCAAAGCGTCCTGCTGCTGCCTCTCAACCGAATGGGATTCCATGTAGTCTGCAGATAGACTTAACTTTAAAAAGTTTTTTTTTCTTTATTTTTCATTGCGATTAAAATATATTTGTCATCATCATTATTATTTTGCCTGCTGTCAAGTTATTCTAAAATTAGGAAGTAATGAGCGTGGATGCATTGGGAAGCCCCGTGATGGACCCTACGTTTTCCAAACGGAACACGGCGCTGAGATTAGTTGACTTGGCAGGGGCTCACCACCATCACCATCATCACCACCATACCCCTCAGAGCGTGACAGGCTTCCCGGGGTTCAGCAGCCATCCACACTCAATGGCTCACTCGCACCCTGGGGAGATTACTGCGGAACCCCGCCTGGGGCCGAGTCCATTCGGGCCAGAACACATGGGGCACTCCGCGGCCCTCAAAATCAGCCCAGCCCATCATTATCCCCACCACCATCACCACCACCACAATCATCATATGGCAGGCCACAGTGAAGTGGTCTCCAGTCAAACGGGAGCTTTTGGCCCGGTTCAGGCGACATCGGTCCCGTATTCTATGTCTCACACGGCCCAGGCTTTATCCGCAGGTAGGGATTTCCTCATCCGGAGAGATCTGACAGCTCAAGCCATGCCCGTACTGACTGACCAGACTGCTGGTTCAGCCTCTCACCACGGAATGTTTGTCTCAACAACAGGTAGCTATCCCGGACACTATGGTCATCACCCTGACGCTGGGAACCATACCCTCTTCTCCGGACTCCATCACGAGCAGCCTTCTAGCGGATCACCGGGTGGCCAGGCACTGAATGGACAAATAAGGTTAGGACTACCTGGAGAAATGTACGTTAGGTCTGATCACTTGAGTCAAGTGGCAAGCTCCAGGGCTGATCCGTTCTCCGCCTCGCCTTTGCATGGCTACGGTGGTCTGAATCTGAACATGAATCTGAGCGCTCACCACCACCACCACCACGGAGCCGGTGCTTTTTTCCGCTACATGAGGCAGCCGATAAAGCAAGAGCTGATCTGCAAGTGGCTGGAGCCGGAGCACTCGCCGAAGAAACTTTGCTCGAAAACTTACAGCACCATGCACGAACTCGTAACGCATGTGACGGTGGAGCACGTTGGAGGACCCGAGCAAGCGAACCATATATGTTTTTGGGAAGAGTGTCCGAGGGAAGGCAAACCATTTAAAGCAAAGTACAAACTTGTAAATCACATTCGAGTGCACACCGGGGAGAAACCGTTTCCGTGCCCGTTCCCTGGCTGTGGGAAAGTGTTTGCAAGATCCGAGAATCTAAAGATTCACAAAAGGACGCACACAGGTCAGTGGCTATATATATATCTCCATCCACGGAAATATTGTAGAAATGTTGAAAATGCGCTAAAAATCTGTAGAATAAAAAATATCAGGTCGCATGTTGAAATTCAGCTACAGGCTTTGCATGCTATGAGCTCCAAGTTAAGAGAGGTTTCCGCATAATTTCCAGGCTCTTCAAATTTAAAAGAAACACATTTAAATTGACTTTCTTTGGTTTTACGCATTTGAATGTGACCCATGGCGATAAATCACTGCGCGCCGCTGATGCGTCAGGACGCAACAGCTACTGGCCACCTGTTTGTTATGAGTTGCATCAGTGCTCGCAAGTTTCACAAAGGTTTGGTTTTGGGGATTATGGTGCAGCTCACTCAGGCGTTTGGCGGTTCAACCTCTTGTTTACACCACAGCACAAAGACTGAGGCCCACGTCAGGTCGTGTCCAAGTAGCTTAGTGCATGCCAGACATGACTGACAGCAAAGTTGGAAAGGTGCATCTTCACATTCAGTAACTGATATGATGACGATGTGGTGGTGATGTTTTTATGTCTGTTTTTATTCCACTTAATTATCCATGCGTGTTGCTCTATTTTATTCAGATATAATATCAATAATATAGGTTGGGTTTGCAGCTGCTATAAGGTATTACTTTTATTTTACAATTATGTGTGAATCCTTGTGCTGCATTTATTTTTCAGGAGGGCTCTGCTTGCTGCACATGCTAGAATAATATTTTTTTTAAAATTTATTTTAGCCAAAGCAACAAGTTGACAAGTGCAGACAGCTAGAACTATTTACCAACTGTGAATTTATTATCTGATTGCAAATGTTTTTTAAAAAACACACATATAATGGTGCAATATGGCTGCTTGCCTCTGTGACCCAGTGACGTGCTGTGGATCGAGGAGGGAGGAAAAAAAAAAAAAAAAGGCCTCAAAATGTCGAGTCAGACTTGTAAATTAAATACAATGACTGCATTCCTTTTTTTTTATCGGTGGCTGCATGGCACTCCCCCCTCTGCTCCATTTCTGCTACCCCTATGTATTATTCATATAATTTGCTCACATTACCTAAGTACAAATCTGTTAAATTATTTCTGTGTGTTGACTCCCAAGGGGCCTGGTCTTTGGTATCATGTTTAAAACCTATCCGAAAGTGTGGTTATGACTGGGGCTGCCCCTGGGGTCTGTTCCTCGACGGTTTCTTGTACTACACTAATATCCTTGATTGGCTCTCTCAACCCAACAGCTGAAGGTCAAATTGATATTCAACCCGCAAGTGTAATTAGACAGAGGCAATTACATATTCTCAAAAGCTTTAATCGGAGGAGAGAGAGAGGAGAGAGAGAAAAAAAAATCAGCAATGGATGATTTCCGTGTAATTTATTCAGATTGTCTTTTTTTTTTTTTTTTGCCTTGTCATAATCAGGTAGGAATACTTGTTATTAAGACGCCAACCAAAAAAAAAAGAAACCCAGTCCATGTATGCATTTTGCAGGATTCAAACAGGCTGCGTTGCCACACAGTGGGTGAAAGGCTGTCGGTGGCAACGCTTTCATTTATCATGATTTTTCAGCTGGTTTTAGGCCTGCTATGTCTGTGCTCATAGCTTGTCTGTTTTGACGTATGCCTTGATGCATGCAGACGCCAGGTATAGAAGCAGGACAGTGGGGGTTCAGCCCTCCTGTTTACACCAGACTGAGATTCATGGCAGCTCTGTAAAGAAGGAAAACTTTTTTTTTTTTTTTTAACTGTGCAAGTAGGAGGGGAGTGTGTTTACTGTAAATACATAGAGGTACAGTTAGATTAATTTGGAGAAACTGGGGGAAAAAATAACCAAAGCAGCTCTAATTGTGCCATGTTTTTAAAAAGGAATATATTGGTTTAAATATTTTTCAATGAGTTGATCACTAAAGTGAGGTCACCCAGACTGTTCACATAATCTTCCATAAATTGGGAGGATGTGCACAAATAAATGCATAAATGATTGTCTATCCAACACTGTGCCTCAGATTCATGATCAGATGTCACGTTTTTAACCACCTTCAATTCACTGTTTTCTATCTTATCGTCCCCTCCATCCCTGTTAACAGGTGAGAAGCCCTTCAAATGTGAATTCGACGGCTGCGACAGACGCTTCGCCAACAGCAGCGACCGAAAGAAGCACTCGCACGTCCACACCAGCGATAAGCCCTACAACTGCAAAGTGAGAGGCTGCGATAAGTCCTACACGCACCCCAGCTCCCTGAGGAAGCACATGAAGGTGCACTGCAAGTCCCCTCCGCCCAGTTCGGGCTACGAGTCGTCGACCCCTTCCCTGGTCTCCCCCTCGTCAGACTTGGGCCGGGAGCCAGGGGGCTCCTCGGTGCTGTCGGAGCCGGTGGGAGCCTCCCAGCCGGCGAATTTAAGTGAATGGTACGTGTGCCACAGTTCAGGTGCCAGCGGCGCCCAAACACCACCCAGCGGGCACTCCACTCCCGACCCCACAGACGAGCCACCGTACAGGAACCCAGAACCGAGGGACGCGTTTTAACCCAAAAACGCGGTGCCAGCAGCGACAGAACACATTTCCAAAAGCTTAACTATTAAAAATGGTTTGGCTTTGGTGCCTATACGCCTGTGAAGGCCCCACTGGTCCCCCCCATTTTTTTTATTTTTTTTTTTTTTTTATTTTGGATGAGCCACCAAACAGACACCCAGAGCCAAGAGACGCATTTGAACCACATTGGAAGGAAAACGTGCAAAAACCTTAAAGACGTGCTAATTTCCAGGCACAATAAAAGAATATATTTTCAAACCTCAGTTATTCCAAAATGTTTGGCTCAGTGCCTACACGCCCTGACGGCCCACTGGTCCACTTGTGGAGAGAGTCGTGTAAATCTGTTAGACTATGTGGTACATTATCGTAGGCTAGGCATGTTGGTGTACAATGATTTCTTTTTGTAAATTCGAGTTTCGACTTCAATATGTTTTTATTTATTTTTCAATCTGATATCGAAGGATTTCTTTTGTATTATCGAACCAAAGTGCATGTTTCAATTAGAGCAAAAAGTGTACATTTGTAAATTTTGTAAGTTTCGATGTGTTGATGTTGATAGTTCTTTTGTAAGGATCTGTCTCCGAGCAGTTTCTTACCGAACACTGCAGTTATTTGTACAAACATTTTTTTATGTTTACGACATCCTCCCCTTCTTTCCTCCCCCATTTGTGCAGAGGGTCAGCTGTTTCATAAGCCTGCAGTATTTGATATACGACCGTGAAATTCTAAATGTTTTATCAAAGTGGGCATTTTGTGATTTTTTGTATCATTGTCGTCAATATTTTTTTTTTTTGTTCCTTTTTGAATATCTGAAATCGAGCGGCACTCAAAATGCGTACCGAATTGCCTTGTAATTTGTGAGTATTTTGAATAAATCTTGTATGACAAAAGTGAAAATGGGATGGGATCTTGAAAGTCAACACTTTTTCAGAGTTGTATGTGCAACATTTCCAACTTTTTTTTGTGGGCACTCATAAATAATTCCAACAAAAACAAACAAACGAAGAGAAAAAAAAAATCTGTTGCTTCTTTTACGCACAGCTTCAGCTCCGGCATGAAGTTTCTGTTCGGAATGAAATACAAGCTAACGAAAGGTCCCTTCTATCGTTTTTTTTATTTTCCAAAGTGTTTCGCGGTTTAAATTGTGCTCCACTTGTGTTAAATCTTACTTACTCAGCTGAGCTGTGGCTTGATGCAGACGTGGGCAGAGTTTGATGAAAGGCTACAATATTCTGATCCAGACTTCAAAGAGCATTTCGTACAAAGAGCCATTTTTTCACGACGGTGAATCCTCATGGTGAATTAAGATTTCTATAGCAATAGCCAAGTCAAACTCAAATGATATGGGGCCAAGTCCGTGGACTCAAAAGCCCGCTCTAAAGAATGTAATATTTGCTTCCCATGGGGTAGGAAACGGTAATCTATGTCCTTTATACTGCAGACTAGGGCAGTATAAAGAAGAAAAATATATTCTTTTGCTCCAGGCCTACTTTACGACAATCAAAGGAGAAGCCGCTAAAACGCAGTTGTCCCACACCATAATAGACTTGCATTGCAAGAAGACCGGACTGCTCAATGGATAAATTTAACCATAATCATATTTTATGCTTTATAGATGAAATACATGAACCCGTAAGAGCTCGGCTGCCTTTAATGATAACTGCACATTTCAATAGCAGACGTGCAAATTAATTATTTCAGTCCTTAACGCCGTTTTTAGAGACGTTTTAAGAGTGCAAATTGAAATGAAACATGTAAAAGTCGCTCGAAGACGAGTGAAAACATGCAGCGAGGTTAAAAAAAAAAAAAAAAGAAAAAGCCAAGACCTCTGCTGTACTGGGAAAACTTTTGGCCGAGGGGGTAAAATGTTTTACTCTGGCTCCGTTTAAGGCAGAAGTGGGTGGAAACAATGTAGCTACAACTCTCAAAACGTTTATAGAGTTTGGTTAAGTTCATGCTCTGTGGAAGAAACAAACCAAACAGGAGAAGGAGATGATGATGCCTCTTTTGGCACCAGCTCTTGTGCGTAAAATGAAAAGAAGAAGAAGGGAAAAAAAACAACAAGATAGTTGGATCTCAATTGAAAGAGAGAGTCTTTGAAGTGGAAGTTAATATCAGAGGGATTCTTCTAGGTCGTCTGAACGACGTTGATGACACGGAAAGCCTTTTGTCACCGATTTGTTGGGCTCCTCTCTATTGGGCCGTCTAAAGCTTTTAGTTCCAGTCGTCAAAATGGACAAGAACTAACTGAGTCGCGTAAAAACACGCTCCATTCAGCTGCTGAAAGTGGAGGATAAGCAACATTTAAAAGCTTGTTTGATTAGAAAGTAATAAAACACGAGGTCCGTGTGTCAGTTAAACATATTTTTCAAAGCCATTTTTCTCAGGATTTGGAGTTTTACTGCAGGACACAGATGAAAGAATAAAAAAAATGCGCTGAATTCATTTGGAAACCACAAAATAAAAATCAGTGCTGCAGGACTCTGCTGTGACCTTTTACGCGCAGTAATTTACGACTTGGACCAAATACAAACATCCTGTCTTCGGTCAGAGATCGGTTTGGTCGCAGGGCAGCTTGGATCTTTGTTAAAAGTGTGAAGTGTCGTGCGTAAAAAGCGTAGCAGAGATAAAATACGACGAGTGTTTTTCTTTTTACTGTAAAAGTTAAATTCCCGGCGTGCAGACACTGGAAACCAGAGGCGGGTTAGAGCTGCGAGAGAGGATCTTTAACAACTGATCCCGTTGGGTTCACTCATCGGGGGCTTCCCACCTTCAGCTGAGTGACAACCTCTGATCTGATATCAGCTTTAGGGTCAAGAATCAAGAACAGGTGTGTGTTTGCGTGCGTGCGTGTGTGTGTGTGTGTTGTGAGGGGGAGAGTGAGCGAGCGAGTGTTTTGCGCACACGGGAGAGAGGGAGAGACTTGCAGGAATGGCAGTCCACTCATGGAGCAAACTGGTGGCAACAATGCAGCTGCACAGAGAAATACATAGTCACGTTAATCAGCACAATAGACGGCGTTAAATTAAATAAAATAAAAGAAAAAGGGGGGAGGTTTGAAACTTCCTAAAGCGCAAAAGAAAGAAAGAAAGAAAAAAAAAGAATCTATTTCATTTCTTGCACCACCTCGGCTGCGTCCTGAGGCTCATTTGAGTGTGAAATATCATTTCTTTGTAAAATAATGGAGGAGGTAATCCTACTTCCGGAAACTGTCCGGCATTATTGAACAAAGCCCCTTTAATAGGGGGATTAGCAGTCTTGGAGTAAAAGGCTCACTCACCCCCCCACCCCCCCTTCCCTCCCACCCTCACCTCCCTCCCTCCCCTCATCACTCCCCCCCCCTCCCTCCACGCCCACCACCACGCTCCAACTCCACCATCAGCACCTCCAACACCAACCCAGGTCATAATTATCAGGAATGAAGTGGCCGAAATTGGCATGGCAAATAAAGAGAGAGACAGGTGCAATACAGAGCCACAAGGAGCAGAGCGGAGAGGCTGGACAGAGCTGTTGTAACAGGGCTGCAAACACTGATCTGAGAATTAGATGGGTTGATTTTTACTCTTCGTTATAAATAATGTGTTTTCCTTGTGTTAAGTAAAACTATATCCTGTAAAAATCCTCCAAAACATCAGTGTTTTTACTGTTATTTTTCCCCCACGTCTAAATATTGTTCTGCTTTTGGATGAGATTTAACTTGTCTTTGCAAGCACTAAGACAATTGAATGCAGCCAACAAAGCAGTGAAAGTGCAGAGCAAAGTGAATGTGTTCAAATAATAAACAATGCCAGTAATCAAGGCTGTATAATAATTACTAGTTTGTCCCCCTTCTAAATATAATGGTCAGAAAATTGTGCTGCTTTTAGATTAGATTCTACTTTATCATACAAGTCAGTGAAGTGCAGCTCAGAGTGCAAAAGAAGACGTAAAAGTGTGCTAAGTCATACACAATATGAGCAGAATAAACCGTGCATGTAAGTCAGGGTATATATTCAGCCACAATCTCTGAAAACATCAACAATTTGCAGTTTTAGAATTTTTCCATCTAAATAAAGTTGTCAGAATATTGTACTGCTCTCACATTAGATTCAGCTTTATTGTCATGGCACAAAGTACAGAGATAATAAAGTGCAGTTTGTGCATCTGAGTGCAAAAGAAGTGCAATATGAAGCATCTAAGGGCAGCATGAATGTGTTAAGTCGTATACAGCTCTAGCAGAATAAACAGTGCATGTACGGGTATAAAATTAAAATCTCTCACCAAACAAAAAATCACCATTTTACTGTTTTATTATTTTTCTTCATCTAAATAATATTACAATAATGCTGCATTGTTTTTAGATTAGATTCTGCTTTATTGTCACAAGTGCAAAAGAAGCAGTAAAGGTGCACAATTCATGTCTAAGTGGACGAGCACAGGATATAAACAGTGTGTGTAAGTGAGGTTGTATAATTACTAAAAAATCTCTCACTTACAGTTTTATTATTTCGTCCACATCTGAATAATATTCTAAGAATATTGTGCAGCTTTTACTTTAGATGCAGCTCAATTGTCATTATCCACAAGGCTATGCAGTGTAGTTTGGCATCAAAGTGCAAAAGAAGCAGTAAAAGTGCAATATGAAATGTAAGAGGAACAGCTTCAAGGGCAGCAGGATGAAGAGTCAGTCAGACTATGTGCATTAATTCACACAAATCCCTCAAAATATCACCACTTTACCTTTATTCTCCATCTCACTGTTATTACAGGAAGCTCAGATTGAACTTGAACTGCAGGCAACAAAATGCACTTTAGCAGCAAAAGAAGGAAAAGTGCAGTGCAGGAAGAAATGTAAGTGGAACAGCTTTAAAGGCAGTGTGAGTGTGCCGGGATGTACACATCACTACGGACAATAGAAACTGTAGAAACGGTGCATTTATGTCAGGCTGCATATCTGCAAGAGTGAAAGAAGCAAAGTATATATAAGTGGAACAGCTTGAAGGGCAGCACGGATGTGTTAAGACACACAGAGAGTGCATGGGTGTATAAATAGCAAAAATCTATTTTCGTAAAGTCATTTTAGAGTTTTTTTCCCCAGCTAGATATTATTATAAGAATATTATATTGCTTTTTAGATTAGATTGGATTCAGTTCATTCATTCAAATGGAGCTGCATAAACAGTGCATCAGACTATATAAGATCTATGAATACCCAGATGCATACTAACATATAGTGTATAGTATGTTCACTGTGGCTGTTTACAGTATGATACAGTATCAACAGAATTTCTCCTCCTAAAGGAGCATTCCACTTTACTTCTTGGACTTTGATCGAGTGCGCAGAAACAGAGGTCAAAAGGCAAACCGTGCGCGCCCACAAGTTAACTACAGCCGTAAAGCTTGTCATTAATATTGAATATTCTATTCTGATACCATCCAAGGTTAGTTTCCGCGGGGATTTGCGCGATCACGTGGCCGTGATATATAGGCTACCACGAGCTTCCGTCATAAAGATTTATGACAGCCTTTAAAGCCAAATTAACTGTATTCCGCATATAAAAAGGTGAGCAAGCAGAGTTTAAGGCAGGTTTAAGGCTACACCCCTGCGGCAGCTTTTGAATATAGCAGGCAAACTGCACATAAGTCACAGAAACCTGGAAGGAAAAAGAAGGAAGAAAGAAAGAAAAAAAAAATCTGTGCCAGTAAGACCTTATAGCCCGGCCCCTCTCCTCCTCCTCCTCCTCCTCCTCCTCCAACACTCTCCCCAGGTTTTCGGATTACCGTCATCCGCAGATTTCAGGAAACTAAGTTATTTTACTTTCATAGATGAGCGGGCTCCCTCCAATGCGAATCAGCCCCCTAGTAGCCCTATAGGCCCGAACACGGATTTCTAACAACCTCCACATTATATAGCAGAATGTGCCACATACTTCACACCTGCACTCTGAATAGCAGCTCCCTTTCAGTGTATGATACGCCTGTTGGCCTTGGTCTCAATGCAGCTGCATGAATGAATCAGCGACCCGCTTATTTGGTCTCTTTTGATGTGAGATCTCATTCTCTCATTTGATCTCGCAGCCTGCGAGACTATCTAGTTAGCAAGAGCTATGATGACTCCTATTATTAACGCGGGTAATTTCATATAAGCACGAGGACTTGTTGCTGCAAACATATAGATCTAAATATTATTGGAGGCTATTCAGGCGGGTTTTCCTATGGAGACGTGCGTTTTTTTTTTACGCAGCAGGATAAACAGTAATCTGAGGGCGCACTGGATTGCTTCCTGCTCTTTTTTTTCTTTCTTTCCAGGAATACATGAGTCATTTTCTTAAATCATTTATTTATTTTTCAATCTAAAGACAATTAATATTTTTTCGTGAGAGTTCCGCGCTCTCACACTTCAGATTCCTAGAAGAAGGCCATGCGTCACGCAGCTCAAATGAATTTGCGCACTCGCCCTTTGGCGAATAAATCGATCTCGTGTACAGTAATTCATCACGTCTTGCATTTATCATCTTCTGTGTGATCATAGTATTTGGTGACACTAATACAGAGCAGCCATGGCGAACAGGTGTGTTTAAGAATAAATAAAAACATAAAATAAATCCAGTTAAAAATGTTAAAATGTAAGGCCCCGTGAGGCCTCAAGTTCTCCAGCTTGAGAAAGGATCCAGAAGTTGAGAATAGCCAGTGCGGTCGAAATAAAAATAAAATAAAGACATTTTCGCGCTTCTGCACTGGAAGTGCTTCACAAACAAGGAAATGGACCGTTTTAGGACACACACAAAAAATCCCCTCCTACTGATTTAGCCAAAGCCATAATGGCAAAAGTGCGTTTCTACACTCGATAAAAGCGACAGTATATCATCATATATCAAACTAACACAGAGTATTAGGAGATGCAAATGCTGCCAGCATTATGAATCATTGGTTTATCTGCACTATTTCACACGTCAGATGGGGAAATATGTTCCAAACAGACAAGCAAATGCACAGTTTGAGAAGGAAACCTAATGCATGTGATCACTGTAGCAGTATCGAAGACTTTGGGTCATTTCGCCATCTCCCGCAGGAAACACATTATGCCTCTCATATTTACATACTCTTTAATATTTGTCAAACATTCATAAATTACGCACTAATGAAATGTTCGACGGTCCTTGGAGATGGAGCTAATGAAGACATAGACTTTTTTGTGCTTTTGACACATCTTTGTTAGGTTTAAGACCATTCTCTCTATCACGCTCTATTAACTATTATTATACTTATGTCAGGCCACCGCTGACACGTTACGACATGAGGATCACCTGCTGGAGGTGGGCACGCCATGGGATATAAATGGCCTCCATCTATAACGCCAATAGCCTGTATAAAAAGTGTTAAATGCCAGAGATTATTTTTTAAAATGAGCATTTTTTAGGCGCGTAAAGCACCACACTGCGCAAAAAGTCTTATAAATGTTATTCTTTCCTTTTGAAAGTAGTAAAAAAAAGTGCAATTGTTTGTTTTATTTGCGTTTTTAGTGTTAGGGGGAAAAAAAGGTGGAACAACTTTTCCAGATGTACAAATCACCCCACTAGGATGTTTTCCCACTTTGCTTTTAGAAAAATAAAGCGCTGCGTAATGCACGATTGGTTAAAAATGGCTCTTTTTTTTTTTTTTTTTTGCAGTGCGCACGCAGCTTGTGTGACCACTACAACGTCAAGAGGCACTTGGAGGACTGAACCTGTGAAAACGAAGAAACAGAGGAAGAGAAAAGGAAGGAGAAGAGGAGGAGGAGGAGGAGGGAAGATATTAATTATGGAAGAGTGTCGCCACTGTGAGTGTAGAGTTAATTTCCACTCAGGCCGAGCGTTTATTTATTCATTCGTTCGTATTATTATTATTATTTTATTTCTTTCTTTAGCCCTACATTTCAGCCCCCCAAAAAACTGATAAAAAAATAAAACACCAAAAAGAGACTTGAAACACTTTGAAATCCCACTGAATGGAGAGGTATTGTCAACGCAACAATATGGATCCTTGGAGACGTGTTTATTTGACAGAGCAAATCCCCAGTGTGTCAAGGTTGTCATATTCCCCCTCAATGTCCAATGCAAATGCCGCGAGCATAATCAGATGCAGCAGCATGACGCGTTTATTACTTTGTCAATCATTCGGAGACGACAGTATTGAAACAAAGCGAGCCCACGTCCGGTAATAGAATTAAAGAAGGGGGGAGAAAAAAAACCTTTTCAGCGGCAGTTTCAGTTTTGACGCGTAAAAGTCCCTCTCAGAAGAGGTCAGCGGGGCTTTATATGTGCGTGGAAACTTTATTGGCACTGTTCGTTTTACGCATAATAATAATAATTATAATGTGTTTTTTTGTCTACTTCGGAGAATCTTACAAACACAGAAAAATTAAAGGCACTTGATTCTGCCCAAAGAAACCCAAAAGCAGCACTTTTTTTTTTCTTCCTTCTTGTATTATTATTCCTACTTCAGCTCAGAAGACGCTCTGCGAGGCTTATCCTCCTTGTCCATGAGTCAATTCATCAAAAGAAGAAGGGGGAGAAAAAAAAAGTTTCAATAAGATTTTTTTTTTTCGGGGGTTTCAATAATAAGCCAACCACTGCGACATTCTTTGAGCTTAAGCTATCTTCATATACTGATTTGAATAGGCTAGGAAACTACTCAGACCACTGCAGAACCAAGCCCAAAGGATTTTTTTTGGTTATTTCCTCAAAAATCACCATTAAGGCCGGATTTTTATAAAAATGAACACATAACTGATTTATTTTCTTTTTTCTTTTTAAAGGAATATAAAGGCCACCCCATCCAAAAAAAAAAGCAGGCAAGGTAAGTGGCGTTTTCCCCTCACGTTATTGTCTGAGGTTAAAAAAAAGAGAAGGAAATGCATGAATGATATGTGAGAGTGTGTTAAGAGCTGTCAGGAAATCAACCTCTGAGTCCTTACCCAACGTTAAGGCTGTCTAATTTCTAGGCATAATTAACTTTATGCTCAAAATCAATTGTTTCCTGTACACAGCCAGGGTCCAGGACTGCAAGCAGTGAGAGGCCTATTTGAGCATGTGAGAAAGCAGGAAGCAGCCCTACCTGCCACTCATTAAGCCCACAAAAACTCAATACAAAGAGGGGGGAAGAAGGATTAGACCTGCTCGTTATACCTGCCGCGCAATTAACACTACTTATTCTTCTAATCCCTCTGTTCTACAAATAATTGAACTTGCAGTAATAATACAAAAAAAAAGGGGAGAAAAAAAAACAAGCAAAAATGCCTAGATTGGAGAAAATTGATTTTTTTTTTTCTTCGGCCAGGATAATAATTATAATAAGTTTATTCTATCAGGAATTCAGGTTGCCTCTTTCTCTTTATGTGTTGTTAGGGAGGGTTGCTGCTGATTTGCTCCTCTTTATTATTTTCAGGTAGAGAAGCAGCATCCTTCCAGCACAAGGCAGATAATCACCCCCCTCCCTTCCTTTTTTTTTTTTTTGGAGACGGAGGTATAGCTGCACCTCTTTGTCCCCGTTGTGTTGTAGGTGAATCGGAGCACACTTGAACTGAAAGGAGGACTTGACCTTTGCCTTTATGTTTTCCCCCCAATGTTTGTCTAAATCACAATTGTCTTTTGTGCGGGGACATGCGCTGCCGTGACGCGTCCTGTTGAGCTGGATGGATGTTCCGCAGTCGGACAAAGTGGAGGGGACGTCAATGGGTTGTAGGTGTTTGTAAACTTCTCTTCCTTTTTCTAAGTGATGCGCTGATGTGCACCCCAAAAATGGAACAAAATAAAAAGAAGAGGCTGCTTAAACAAAAAAAATATAAAAAAGAACTGGTTAAAAAATGTGCAAATACGCACAGCAGATGTATGAATAAGCCAGTGTCCATAGGTGATTAATTTCTCGCTCCTGTCTGCTGTTTAGGGCGCATGTAAGGACCCCTGTGACGCTTCTGTGCGCACAAGCTTCATATTGCAGGAGGGATAAACTTGTTACCATTCATGTCACCACATAGGTCTACCTACATCTCTGCTGGATGGACACACGGGTCAGTGGAGCTCTCGGAGGTGGGATTCCTCCAGCTCTCTGTCAGTGTTGTCTCAGGAGTCACATGCAATTTCACACAAGTAAATTGCGTAAATGTGTCTATTTTAAAAACGTTACTCTCAGCATTTCATTCCACAAACGACCCAAAAGAAAAACTATCCACATTTTTATGAGATTGCCTATTTTTTTCAAGGTATATGTTCATTTAAAGGCGCAGAAAGTTATTTTAATTGATTTCCATCCCGTGCGTAAAAACGCGCAAACACCCAAATTGTGTTAAAATCGTTCACCAATGCGAAAAAACACCAAAAAAATGCATCAACAACTTTGATTTATGTCGTCTATGCAAGGCTTGTCAGTCATCCCAAATCCGTGCAGATGTTTAGAATATCAGTGGTCGCACTGCAACGCAAACCAACTGTGATCCAGAAATATGGGTCAAGATAACATCTTAAATAAAACCAGTTCCCAAAAAAAAAGGCTATACACATGCACGCAGCAATGTGTACAGCATCCCTAAAGGAGTTATTTTGACGCAAACAGTCCCCCAACAACACCCACCCACTAACAGCATAATGCCTCCGACCCTCCCTTCCAACAGGCTTTTGACACGTTGTAACACTCTACTTGTCAGTTTTCACAGTATCTTTATTTTCTGCGTTCAAGCCTGTTACTCTCAGCGAGCTGCGGGACAGTTGCTTTGGGAGTGATAGAAAAATACTAACGGGAGTCAGTAAACGGCTGCTGTTTATGGCAGGGAGAAAGGAGGAGGAGGGGGGGACGTGGCTGGCGTCGCTCGGAGCCTATAGGGGAGCAGGAATGTGTTCATTTATCACGAGTGGCAGCGTGTGAGATGGCACGGAGAATAGAGACAGCAAAAAAAAAAAAAAGCTCTCTTTTCTTTATCATGAAGCCACATCAGATTAGTCTATATGGTGATGATTGCACTGCTGTGTGCCATTTTTTAATATTTTTTTTAAGAGGAGGGGGGGTTTGCTCATACATACATATATTTGCATAATAGAAATAATCATGTCAAGTACATGTGATGGTGCTTTTGTATTTTTCTGATTCTAAGAGGCACCACAAGAATGAAGCTCAAGCAGTTTTTGGTTGATTCAAAATGTGCATGTTTGCTTATTTCATGTGTAATTCATCATAATATATATAGATTTGCCCTTTTAAGCCTTGTTCTGATCATAATCCCACACTGGCCCAAGGAGAAAATGTCTGCTCATGACAAATATCCACATTTTTCCAACTTTAAAAGCATCATCTTTCAAGCTTTCCCCCTAATGCTGCTACATCTTAATGAACTTATACGTCCTGCATGCATGAAATTAACTGATTTTCTGCATTTACTTGCCTTCAAATAAAGTCAAGCGGGAATATTTTTTTGGCACCAGCAAACTGTTACTAATACATCCACTACTTGAGATCTACAACAGCAGCCAAAAAACACATTTCAGAGGGGTGGGAGTGTTTCCCCAAAGAGGAGCTGTTGCACCCTTTTTTCTTCTTTCTTTACAGTGTTCACTTCTGTGTCTCCTTAGTGTTGCTCAGAGGTGGAGATCAGAGGGTGAAAACAAGGATTACCCACTTGACTGTGTCAAATGTTAGAGCTCTCACGAGACCTGCAGAATATCATAATTAATGTTTAAGGCAGATATGAAATGTAGACTCTGGCGGCCTTCGGGGCACAGAGGGAATGTGTGGAATTTCATATGCCTACCATTTAGCCTGCAGAAAAGACCTGCAAATTGAGTTGCCGCTGCAGCTCCACACTTTCTCAGAAGCATGTTCCTTCTATTTTTTGCTCTTTGCACAATAATTACAGGCTGTAGTCTGTTGTAGCCTCTTACAGATATGGAAGGCAGTGGAGATAACTTGTTGTTGCACTCTGCAGTGAGGTCACTGTAAATATATTATGCATCTCATTTGCTGATGTATGTCTTTGCTCATGCAGTAGTTTTATTTAATATGCAAAATGCTTTTTTAAAATCTTGCATTTAATGTTTCTGTCTTTCTGCTTTTTCAAACTGGAACTGGACAAGAAAAAAAAAAAACACAACCTCCCTCTTCTATCATCTTCTTCTTTCCACAACTTTGTTCCTTTCGGTCTGCAGATCAAAGGCCTCCAAAATTGGTGTCCCGAAGATGTACATTGTTGATGATGACAGGGAGACAATGCAGAGAGAAAGCGTGGTCTATCAGACATGTCAGCTCGGAGACAAGGAGAGGGAGGAGAGGCTGAGAAAGGCCCTGAGTGTCGATTTAATAACACAACTGGAGGAATTTGAAGCTTTTTAGTTGTGGCCAAGTCGAGTTTCTCCACAGTGTTCTTTCGAAGGAAGCATCTGTGATCCATGTCTTTGGAAGGGAATATTTCCAAAACATGGGCGACAACTGGGTGTTAATGTAGATAAGGGAGTCAGATTTTTGACATTGTGACAGTGAATTTATTATTTTTGTAAAGAGAGGAATTATTTTTGGGGTTAGTGTCCAAAAAACTCCGTGCGTAATTGTGTGCGTATTTGGAAGAAACGTGTCCTACTAATACCCTCTATTACATTTCGAAACTTTGCCATGAAGTGAGAAGCGTTGAAGTGAATTAAAAAAAAGTGTCCCAAAAGGAGCATTAAGTCAAATCCGAGAGTGAAAGCGAAGGGGGCACAGGGAGGAAACCTGTCTTTTTTTTTTTTTTTTGCGTCCACACATTTGGAGCGTCTCGGCGTTGCAACCTGCTGCTCCAACAAAGACTTTAAATAGTTGAAAAGCATCCGAAGTGACTGGAGCTCAGACATCCACAGAATAAATATTTGTATTCATTTGAGAAATGAGGATTTCAACAGGGGAGACAAAACCGCGACAAAGGCGCACAGAAAAAACAAGCATGAATGCGAGCATTGTCCCTGGCTTTGAAATTCTGATTCACCATATCATAACCCCTGCGAGGAAAAAAACATCAATATCCCCGCGGAAAGGACGCGTTTCTATGGGAAACTAAAGAATTTTTTTTTTTTTTTTTTTTTGCGCATAACAGATCTGGTGTAGGGGAAAAAAAGGGGGCAAATCAAAGGGATCAAAGGCTCGGCTGAGGAGGCTTTTTTTTACGCGAAGAAAAGATAGACGATGTTGACTTTTTAGTGTTGGCAAGATTCTGGAGGCAGCTTGAAAGTAGCCTTAAAAACTATTTTTGCACCCAAAGTAGCAGATTGGATTTTTTTTTTTTGCATCCATAAATCTTAACTACATTTTTTTTTTTTTACATTTTAATGCTCTCAAACTGAAAAAATGTATATTTTCTTAGCTAAAGAAAAAAAGAGGAAATGTTCCAAACTGTCACACATTAATGGAGCTCAATGAAATTTAATACATTCTTTTAAAAAAATAGATTTCTTCCCCCGCTTTTATACTCTCAAACTCAGTGGTTTTGATAACAGCACACCTGGAATAGAAATAAAGTCATGTTAAACTTCCTCCACTTGTATTTTTCTTCAACCTATAAAAACGCGACAGGAAAGCTGGTGGCTGAAACGTCTCAATTGGAAAAGGCCCACGCACATTTGATCCATACGCCCTTTCAGGTACCCTGACACGCAGGCGGTATAGAAAAAAAAATCAGTAAAATAAACAGGACTAACAGGAGACTAGTCCCTTTGTTGCGCCAAAGGCAGCTGCCCAGCCCTCTATTATCGCGGAGCAGACTGACCGCATCCTTCCCCACTGCCCCCTCACCAACCCACTGCACAAAAAGAGAGGGATGTTCTGCTTGCATGGGTAACACTGTCGTTCCAGCCCTTAGCAGTCCTCTTACACTCCATTGAAAGGAGTGGGAGTAGTGGACACAGCCTGATCTGCCGAGTACAAAGGCTCTCCGTAGAGTCCCATTGGAGTGAAAGGAATGAAGGGGCTGGAAATTTCTGAAAGAGGGGTCGGAAGATTTAGAGAAAGAGCGGAAGTTTTGTTGTTGTGCTTGATTTCCTCTGCTAACTAGGGATGGAGTGGACGGATAAACCCACTTAAAGTCAGTTTGCTCACCTTGTAATAAGCTGGAAGACAATTGGCTCACCTGTTTAGCCTGGAAGGGATTTAAAAAAATAAAAAACGGGATCTAGTTTTATGAAGAATATCATATTTTATACGAGTTAGTGTCCCTGCCAGTGGGGAACCATAAAAAAACAGTTGAGGAAAGTTTCTGCACATTTCATTTCAGGGACCTCCTCCCACCTCTTCATTAGAAAAAAAAATCTAACTTGCTGATTTAGATACATTTGTAAAGTTGCAAACATTATTTTCATAGGTTTTGTTGACATAATATTGTTGGTGATTGCATCAATTTAATATTGTGTGTAATATAAACTCAAACATCTGCACTGATTTAAGTTGAGGTAACTAAAAAGAATTGGCTTCATAGCTTCAGGATTATAACTCTCTCTCCCTTTCTTAGCATGCCTGGACAATTTCAAAAGATAAAGATTTAAAAATATATTCAAAAGGTTCAATTCCCTGAACACAATATAGTTTGTTGGTTGAACATAATTTCAGTAGAAGTTGTCTGAACTCAAAAAAATGGATGCAAACAATCCATTATTTCTTTGTTCAGCCCAGACATTATTTTTTCAGTGTATAGCTGTTAGTTGTCAACTATTAAATTAGCACCCAGCAATTTAAATGATCAACTAATCAGTTTGAGCAATTTTTCAATAGAAAAATCGTATTTTTCTGACTCTAATGTGTATTTTTTCTGGTTACGTGACAGTAAACTGAATACTTTGAGTTGTGGACAAAACAAGACATCCGAGGACGTCATCTTGGGCTTTGGGAAACACTCGTTTTTCACCGCTTTCCGACAGCTCGGAGATAAATCCAGAAAGTCTTTGACGGATACATCAACAATGGAAATAGTCATTTGTTTGCTGTCATGTTTAACGGCGAGTCTCAATTTTTGGTTTTTTACGCCCCACACAACAATTCCTAACCAAGATATAAAACAGATTATGTTTCCTGCATTACTTCATTCCCCCTCTCGTAACTCAGATTTCTGCTTATGAATGCCCCAACAGGAAAGCAATTTCTGAATGTTAACCAAAAGCAGCTGAAATTAGTCTAAAGGCCGCACCATTTTAATTAGGAGCAGCGAAGTATTGTTGGATAACAATTAGAAGAATTAGATATTAAATGTGTTGCCTTGGCAGAGGAGGGAACGGGAGGCCGGTGTGCCCTCGGGGGAATCCCATGCTGGCAGGGTTTATGTGGACACACACACTTTCAACAAGGATTGAATATGACCCTGTTGTTTCAAAATGGCCTCCTGATTTATACCCATCAAGGTTTAAGGGGCCTGTCATGTCTGCTGAAATAGAGGTGTTGACAGCCACACTTGACAGCTTCGGGCTCACACTGTTTTAATGTTGGTGTTATGGCATTTGCTGTCTTATGCGCTTGTACTGTACGCCCGCCATGCCCGGGCGCTTTTGGCCGAAGAGCTGAATACGGCTTACGGGGTTTCCAGGACTCCCCGCCTGCGTCGTCCGTGTGAAAGTTTCCCGAAGAGTTAAAAAAATTCAGGCCTCAGGTTGGGAGAAACTGGGTGGATGTTAGGAACCAACTTTGCAACTTCTTACACTTTCATGCAGCACCATCCATGTCAGGGTTGGAAAAAAAAGCACACTCACATTGAATAAAAGCTGCTTTAACATAGTGCCATGGGACTGAATTCCTCTGAGAAATCCACGCAGCCTGAGAATCCTCTTTGAAGGCGCATTCCATAGGTCACGGAGCAGACACCGCACAGTCGGGCCGTTTCATCCTCATCAACATTTGTGTGGGCCGCGCAGCCGCCCTCGGGCCAAAAAGAAACGCGCTCGGGATTTCTCAGTCTATAGTTAGCAAAAGGCCAGCTCCTCTGGCTCCACTGAGCAGGGGACACAACTGACATCAGCACAGACCCAGCTCGCTCTCTGATTAGTCCAGCCAGTGAATAAGAAATAAAAAAAAATCAGAGCGGCTGATTATGTTTCAGCTTCCTCTATGTGCTCGAGTTGAACTGTTACCGAGATCCATTGATGGTGTACTTAAACTGCACACAGCAGGCCTCGCGTACAGTGTGTAAATAAAGGGGAGCCTATGTTTTGCTACCAGGTTATTCCAGACTCGAGCGTATGCTATTTTAACTCTGTGTGCATACTGTGACGGTGCACAGCCTCTTGTGTTATAATTACATCATCTTGAGCCTTGTCATTCAGACACTAGCATGTGAAGCATGTAAACCCCATGGCCAGCTATATATCAGCCCGCTTTGTTTGACATTTATACACCGCAATGGTCTTGTGTAATTATGAGCTTACTGTTCTGTCAAATATTTAATGCCTTGTAAAACAGCCAGCTATTTATAATGTACAGTGAACGGAGCCGTGCTATCTGTGCGAGTGGAAGAGGGTAAAATACAATCCTTGACATGTGCACAGTAAACACGATTAGCGTCGTAAATGTGCACGAGTTTAAGATGCCAGCAGACACCAATAACTCATCACACTTTAGTTTGGACTCTAAAAAACAACACCCATATATAACGGAGCTCGGCGGAACAAAGCATGCTGCACTTCGCAGAAGTAAAGAATGCAATTTGGCGTAATTTACATGCAATTGTAGCCTGGCGCTGCTGTGATTGAGCCCGGAAATGATCCACGCAGCGGAGGGAGAAATGTTGTGCCTCTCTTTTTTAGTTCAGAGAAAGCAGCATTCACAGAAAAATACAAAACTACTCATTTTCAAGTTGAAGAGCTTTAGTAGTAGTGGTACAATTTACATTACATTTTGAAAGTAAAAGTAGGAGAAGACATGACGCAGCGTGGTCGCCTCAGAGCTTTACATGTTCATGTATGTATAAGGATCGCCTGTCTGATTCAACGGTGAGCTACTGATGCACAATTGGATGGTTTTGCATTGTATTTTTGGAGCTTACTGTGTGTTTCAATGGGAAATTTTATAAATCTGAGTTAAAATTACAACATTTCCCCTCAACTAAAGGGACATAGTAGTATAAGCTTGCACATAAAACATGTGTATAGTTATTTTTGTTGGCTACAAAGCAGTTTCAAGACCTGGTTTTCAGTACCTGCACCTAAAATTTCCGTACTTTTTACATGCATTACATTGCAGAGTATAAAATGTGTTGCAAAATGTGATTCCATTTATTAAAACTGCTCAAATGTTTAACACAGTAGTGCAAATGTAACTAAGTACATTTGCTAAAGTATCATACTTAAGCACAAATGTAAGGCCCTTGAGTATTTCCATGTTGTGCCATTTTGTTGACCTTAAGCCAGACGGATATGCTTCACTTTGTACGTTACTACATATATTTAGCAGGTATTTTACCTGATTACTTTACAAATAAACGATTTTACAACTAAAGTTTAAAAAGTGTACAGATAAAACTACTCGATGCTATTTAAAATAACTGAAATACGTCTCACTGAAACTGGAAAGCAGTAAAATGCTACTAATATAAGAAAACATTATGTTATAGTACAACACTAACAAAGCATACTTTTGCTTTTGACGTTTACATATATTGCAGTTAACTGTCAAATACTTTTAAATAACATTTTCAATGCAATTTTACTTTTTACTCCAGGCCATATGGTTTAGGTGACAGGTCTTGTTTTGAAGATTTATTTTTAAATATAAAAAGAGGGGCATTTGGAACCAAAAATACATCAACTTATCAGAAAATGTATTTAACATAGTATAAAAGTCTGTAATGAATACCAACAAATATTTTGCACATATTCTTTCTTGGAGACCCTGAAAGACCTTCTACATATGGCAACCTGTCAGTCCTGAATAGGGTTAAGGATAACCTATTTTTTTAGAGTGCGGAACTGCTCCACTGTAAAAATATTGTCCAAATATATACACCTCTATGAAAACCTCAATAAATGCCCCGAAGTAGGTGAAATCGTTTTGTCTCGAGACAGTAAATGTCAGACTGAACAATCAATTCACAAGAGTTTGACCAGGCCGTTGCTGCCTGGTCACAGTATGGGCCAGTTTTTGATATTTGGCGCTACAGACACATTTCAGTAGCTGAAACTGCACAGAAGTAAATGTATTTTAATAGTTTTTGCCTCTGAATATGCGATACGATGTCAGAAGTGAGTGACCCAACTGCTGCATCTCTGTGTCTTTGAGAGCCTGTGGCATAATGACCAGTCTGAGAGCACAGAGAAAGTGTTTTTAAGTAATGCCGAACACATGGCGGTTGAATATGTTTGCTCAAAGCAGTGTCCGGTTCGACTCGTCTGTTTCCCACCATGGGGAACTTGACGTGTGGAAATAGAGGCTCCATGCATGGTTGCCATGCATTGGCCCTTACGTTTCGCACATGTAGGTAAACAATCCCGCCTTGTCTACTGAGAGGCCTGCGTTTATACATGGGTGCAAAACATGTGTTGCAGCCAAAGTCGCATCAAAGGTCACTAAGCTATGCTTTGAACACTTCAAAGCTGGGGGATGAGACTGTAGCTTTTAAGTTTTATGGCAGGTGTAAGCAGGGGTTGCTGACCAGCCCAGGGTGGTCTGCTCCCTGGTCTGCAAGGGGCTGCTGGTGGTTAGCATGGTAGAGGTGGTGGTGGTGGTGGTGGTGAGTCGGGGGCAGGGAGATACCCTACCAACCAGGCTGCGTCCAAAATGTCTTCATGCAGCACGCCACATTTGGAGTCCTTGGATCTGAAAGGGTTCCTGGGAGCAGACTGGACACAGGCAGACGTCCACTTCAAGGGTCTCTGGTTTCAGAGGACCTCAGCAGGGTACATCTAAGGCCTGTCTCAGTCCCATTTGGAAACAGATACATTGGCAGAGAGGAGTGAAGGGGCCAAAGCCTGATGACCATACCACAGAGTGACCACAACACTGCACCCCTCCCCTGACAGACCAGAAACAGACCCTATAGCAAGTTCAAAGGATCCAAAAAGGTCTTGCCAAAGTTCATTTGCCGGAGTTCATTCATCTCAGCACCTGATGTGGTTCACTGCTTCTTGTTTCGTCAGGCATTTCAGTTTAAATGCGAAACTTCAAAGGTGGTATGATTATGAGGAGTTCTTATTAAAAATGAATCATCTGGCTGCAATGCATGCAGTTAGATTAAAGGGCTGCACCAGATCTGTAAAGTTTACACTCCAGGAAGACCACGAACAAGAATCTATTTTTCGAAATAAATCAGTTATGTTATGATTTGACGAGCAGAAAAAAAACGTAATATTGCAACAATTACGGGTGGCAGCATGGTAATGTGATTGGACATTTTGTTGGTTTTGGTCTCAACCCAAACCAAATGGATATTGCTAAATTTGCTAAAATGACTCCGCTAACAAATATACTTGCATCTCCTGCCTGGAGCTGTACAAGTCCATGTTCTGCAACCGAGCTCTAAAACTCACACAGTTGGGAGTGCTTTAATACACCACATTATGAACATTGAAATCAACACAAAGTGGCTTAATAACTCCTCTGGTGACAGAGGCGGCTAAATTGATCATTTTGAACGCTTTACAATATCCATAATTATGCGAGTGGAATACAAGGTGCTGTGCGTCTGGCTGATGATCCTGGAATGACAGGTCTATAACAGCCCTCTCTCCTTGAGATAGTTGGAGACCCACATGCACATTGAGAAAAGCCATTACAAGCCCAGGGTGAAGCAGGTGTGTTTGCGGCACTTCACAGATGGCTGGGAGCGTTGTTAATGAGAGAATAGTAAACACCAGAAAACTTTTTATCTTTGATGTGAGATTGTTTTACCAAGTGCACGGCTCTAACTTGTCCAAGCAGTGGAATGCGAGGGTCAATTCGCACATATGATTCGATTAACCCCCGCTAATAAGGTCCCGCCTAGATGCTTTTGGCGCCCCCGTTTATGGGCTGACTGACATACATGTTAATGGAGGTATTTACAGTGTTTACGTGAGCAACTTATCAGCTGCTTTTTTTTTTCCTTTTAACTGCTCAACACAAATGTCACGAGTACAGTTCGCCGATGGAACGCCTCTTTATTAATAGTTTCCCATTACAATGTACCATTTCGCGACACCCAGAGAAACATTACGCTCCCAGAGTGTGAGACTTCTTTCTGTTTTATCGTTGTACTGAGAAGTAAGATGATTAAAAGTACATTACCTGAGCCTGGTGCTTCCCTCTCAATGAGCTATGGTAAATTGGTTGTTTTCTGCGTTGTGATAAATGGAAACTTCCAAAGACACGTTCAACACGCTTTGTTTTTCTGTCCCCAGTCATCACCTATTATTAAAGACAAATTTTCAATATCTCTCTGGGAGTCCAATTAAGGATTTACATTGTGACAGTATTTTTCACTTTAATTACTATACGTGGTGCAAAGCTTTGACGTAGTTCCTGATTTATCAAGCAACACAGCGGAGTGGAATTCATCAAGTAAACGGATAGTTAGATTCTGTAATTGCGGCTTCTTTTCAGCTGAGAAAAAAAAAATAAAAACAGGGATCTAAAATCTGATGAGCAGCTGAGTAACATCTCAACTGGAAAACGACTACATGGCGTATCCATGACTTTAAAAAAGTGCTTAAACGTAACGAATATCAAAGCTAAAATGACATGTAGCTGCATACGACGCTGCCCTATCTGTTGATCACATGTGGAAACAGAAAGAAATGAAAAGAAGAGGATTAAAATATTATAAATTTCAAATGCAGTAACTCAACAATTGCTGTAATATTGCACCGCAGGCTTCTGAATCACAATAGGTTGTGGGGCTCAGGAGAAAATGTATGGTCAGTGGTGTGAATTTCATTTTATCTCATATTGGGAAAACAGCTGGAATCCCAACTAGCGAGCGTGCTAAAACACCAATGGATGCCAGCATTCACAGTGATGCCTCGTGGCCAACTGCACTTGAGTGGTACACAGTGTCTGACACTGGCATTCTGGGATACACTCTTAATACTTAAAACCTTAATTGCCCCTTTTTTGGAGACGACTGCAATAGAGCCGAAGTTAAGTGGCTTCAAATTGAAATTTCCTGTGGGTTTGCAGCCTGCATATGGAGCCAATAAAAGTCCTGTGGCCCTGAATAAATGTTAATTTTTTTTCTTCTTTTTGTGGGTCTGCAGGGTAAGAGAAATGATGACAGTTTCTCTGCTAAACATGCAGATATTCTGTGAATAATCATCTCATTTTTTTATTTTATTTATTTATTTAAACCTAATACATAAAAAATGGTATGGCAATCCTCTTTCAGTGATGGTTCCCTGGAAGCGAGGCCCGCAGTAGTTTGAGGCTACCCATGGCATCCTGCTTAATGCCCAATTTTCATTCAGCAGCATCTATACCAGCTCCTTTGTGTGACCCTGCAAATATCCTCTGGGCCTCTTCATTAGTCTATGGGGCCTGTGTGCAAAGGCTCTCCAGTTAATTTGCCCTGGCAGGACTGTTTTCCCCTACTGGAGATCAGCAAGAAGAAAAAAAAAAAAAGAAAAGCATGCCTCAGTCACTCAAAGATTCATAGAGGCACACTTGATGCAAATATATATAGCGGGTTTCCGTTTCTCCCGTCTTTCTTTTTTTTAATGCATTCTCCTCATCCATTTTAAGTGCTCCAGCAAATCTCTCACACTACTCATTGGCTTGTTTATTGCCAGCTTGCCGGTCTGATCTTGTCATGCACTGGTGATGCGAGCAAGGTGGTGTGTTTTTTCCCCCCTTTTTTTTCTGCATTGTTTGGCCGACCACTTGCTGCTACAATTGACCTGCAAGTGGAGCTGATGACCAAGATGACTAACCCCTGGGGAGCCCAAGTCAGGGAAATCATGCGAGAGATGGAGAGAGACAGAGAGGGGAGAGCAAGAGACCAAGACCAGCTCACACACAATCACACACACAGACACAAACACACACTGGACTGTATTTCCACGGTGCTCTCAGTGGCTGGGCTCTTTGGTTGAAGTGTTTGCTGTGAGGAGAGATGCCACATTTATGCAGCACAAGGCCGTCATTTCTTTTTGGGTTCATGGGCTCCTAGTGAGATGCTGGCATGATGCGCCCGGCTCTGACAGGTGCTGCCATCCCGACAGCGCAGCTCGGCCACCAACCAGACAAGAGTTGTCTGCTCAAACCGCGGAAGACCCAGAACCGTGCTGGGAGCGTGATCCCAACTTGGCACTGACCGCGGCACCAATCACTGGAGCTGATTTAATTGTGTCACTCTTGGGGGAAAAAAATAAGTTGGTGGAAACAGAAGTGGTCGCTCTACCACCTTCCCGCTCGGACTCGACGAAACATTTATTTTTTTTGCAGTTTTGTTTTTCTTTTTTATTAATACAACTATCCTCAACCTCCAATTGGGCTCTTTTTCGTTTCTCAAATTGCCAAAGCGGGGTGTACACTCCAGTAGATGTAATGTTATTTGTTCCCAGAGGTAGACAAGGAAACTGAGCGAGGGAACTGCTTTGGCTGGAGACAAACTCTCACCGTGAAACATTTGGAAACATGTCTTCCTCCCCTGAAGGATTGTGAAGGTACACATGGAAAACATTAAGCTCTTTACCGATTGAATAAGGATGGGGCAATAAATGTCAGGAATTTCACAAAGCAGGACCAAATCAAACAGGGTGGGACCCATCAGTTGCCTCCAATCCGGCGTTGCGTTCAATAAGAGAACAGGCATTCTTCGCCACATCCCACCTTGCAGTTTGCTGTCTGCTCTGTAATTAGTTCAGGCAAGGTATTGTTTCCATGACAGCAAGGGCAACCAGGAGGCAGACAAAACATAGACAGGGAAATAAAGAGAGAATGAGGAAAATATAGACCAGGTGGAAATTTTTGGACACATCTGTAAAACAGTAATGAGACATTCACAGTTCACCTTGCTGATTCTCAGTGCCACTCCTCTCTACGCTGAATGGAGACCAGTGGGGTTAAAGCTGCAGAAAGAAAGAGGAGGAGGAAGGGGGGGAGAAAAAAGAAGAAGAAGAAAAAAAAAGTGCCTTTAAAAGAGATGAGATTAACATAGACTCATGGTGCTGTAAAAAGATCAGGTGACAGTGTGAGAAAGACACATTAAAAACACCATGTTGACGAGATTGAATGTGTCAGCTTTAATTTGGGGGACTTTGGCTTAGCTCAGGCTGCAGATGATCTGCTGTATACTTTTGCTGGACGGTGTCCAATCTGTCTCCTTGGAAGAGTTACTGGGCCATGGGACTTTGTCCAGACACTCCAAGGAAGGCGAACCCACAGCGCTTTCAGATGGGCTCAGTTGGGATTGGTTGCAAGCGTGGAAGCGCTGTGGGTTTTTTTTATTTTATGATCAGATGTTAAATATCTGCGTGGAATTTGTCTTTTTTTTTTTTTATATCATCAAATGCAAAAGTTGGCCGGCTGCTCTCGCTCTTGATCAGAACGGACCATCTTTTGATCTCCGTATCAGACTGTAAATTTTGGCTCTTTTTATGAGTGTTTTTCACTTCGCAGAGTGGAAGCTGGATGTCTCGAGCCCCAAGATGTGTTAGTTACGGTTATTTAAGCATCTTTTAGTGGGCACAAGCTGTTAATGAATACAGTTTTCACTTTCCTCAGGTTCCAGTAAGCCCCTTAGAGAAAGCTCACGTCCCCCCTCTGCTTTCTGTCCTATTTACCCACTCGCACTAGTGATAAACCACGCTTTAAGTTTACTTCTTGCAGTTTAACTTTGAACAGTTCGGATCATAAAGTTGTACTTACGGAGTGACCATTTTTCTGCTCATCCCTCAGCTCCGAGATTTACGGGGGGTAGAATCGTCAGAGTGAAATCATAGGTCTACAGATGTTTTCAAGATGTTTTTTCTGTCAGTTGCAGATTATCCCCTGTAGCAAAATCTCATTAAAGTGCAATTTACAGAGCTGCGCTGATGTTGCCATCAACCAAAATTAAAGGCATTAATTTTTCAAAGAAGTTCACCGAAGTCCTCACAATAAATGATGTAGCACTTTGTAAGAATGATTTGCCAAAGTATTATTTTGGAGGAAGAAATTAACTCACATTAACGGAGCGAGGGGATTGGACATAGGCTGCAAAAAAGATGTGCAAATGTGGCCATTTAGTCAGAGCGTGTCAGTACGGAGACATGCATATTAAGGCTTCCATGCTGGGACAGATGAGGGAAGAGGGAAATATGAAACCCTGATGGAGGTTATGACACAGACGCATAGAGAGACGTGTACACTGGAGGGCTGAGGCGCCCACTCTTCTGCCTTCGCTGCTGTTGAATGCAGGGAAAACAGGCAAAAAACTTGCACGTAGTTTGAGGAAATGCTTCTCCTTGTGCTCTAAAGTGTTTTACATTTACACATCAGGATGCAATAATAAATGTTTTGCCTCAGATGCCACATAGTTGTACTGGTGACTCCTTTAATATCAGTTTTTCTGGTGATTTCTGTTAAAGAAGTGAATGTTTAATTATTCTTAAGATAATAATTAGACATGTTGCATGCTTATAATACAACCACAGACTCTGTGGCTTTAAAAGGCTACATTTTGTGTGTGTGTGTGTTTTTCTATTCTTGGAAATGTGAGTCTAATTTTGTGAACATTAATAAATTATGAAGGCAAATGAATTTGAAAAGATTGAAACTCTACTTAAATCTCATTTAATGCATATCATTTTTTAAATAAAATTCAAGGAGCTACATGGAAGGAAAGAAGAAGAAAAAACATTTGGACTTGAAATATATTATTTTTTAATTTTTTTAAGGCTTGCAAAAAAAAAAATGCAGAAGGATGTTTTGTCATTTAACTCTTGTTCACAGTAAATAGTCAAGCAGTGATTCCTGACAAAAAAAAAAAAAACTAAAATAGTATTTTTATTTTGCAGTACAATAATCATAATAATAATAATCATTATTATTCTTTTTGTGCTGCACTTCTAATGAACTTCTCTACCATCCTTTATTTCAGTGGCTTCTTCCAAGAAATTGTCCAGGCCGGATTCTTCTTCTTTTTTTTTTTTTTAATATAACATGATATGCATTTTTTAATCATAATTGATTACCGACCGGACATCGAACTCGGGAAGTGCAGCTCCATCTTTTATGTACATTAAAATTAATACCATGAAATGGTCTCTAAGCTGCGGAAAGTGGTGCGGTGCAGTGCTCGGTCCCTGCAACGGTCCTGGAAGCTGCAGGGATGTGATTTATTGTGATGGGGATGTACTCCTGCAGACCACGTAGGGGACATAAAAAAAAAAAAAGTAGAGCAGAATATTGTATAGTCCGGTGATTTATGTTGGTATTTATGATTCGGAAACGGTGCAATTAACATTCATAGACTTGTGGTTTGAATAAATGCAGCATTGCGTGAAGCCTATAGGGTAGGCCCCGCAAAATCACTGCATTAATGTTAGTTAAAATTATTATTTTTACTATTATTATTATGAGAGCAAGTGGATTATTTTTTTTAAACCTTGGGGGCGTCTATGACAGACATTTATTTTGAAGTTAAAAGTCTGTCTGGGCAAAACAATATAAGGCGGATATACGTTTAATTAAGTTAACTGGTGAAAAAAGATGTCACAGCATGCAGCAAGCAGCCTGCCCGCTGCACAATAATGTAGGCTAAAGAGCAAATGCATGGCTTTTCTTATAGCTGACGGTCTGTGAGGCACTTGTTTTTGTCCTCAGCTCACACCGTCGGGGCGTCGTGCCAAAGCCTATCAACTAAATATCAAAGACGTCGGAGTGTCGGATCTTTTCCACTCTGCATTTTTACCTTATTTCATCCGATCCCACCTGCTGTCGCGGGGTTAACTTATTTAAATGCTTTCTATTTGGGAGGAGGCTGCGCGCGCAACAACAACAAAACAAAACAAAACCACAAAAAAAAAAAAAGCCATTGTCTTTTTTTTTTTTTTTCGTTTCATCCTCAAATACTGAAATCATTTGCGAGGAAATTATAGGCCTCGCGAGGGCAGGTCTTTTGCATACTAATTTTGTTAGACTTACCTCCCGTGGTCAGTGTTCGATGTGACCATTAGTGAGAGCACTAGAATTTATTTATTCCATTGAAAACACGGTGTTTAGAGTAATGTGGCGGAGACGTCTTACGCCAGCTTTTTTTGTTTTTTTGTGAAGACAAATGGACGAGGAGCGTCTTTGTCTGGCGCCCTGGCCTGCAGGATGAGAAGATGATGCGCCTCAGGAGTGTTGGGAGTGAGACTTTTAAAGAAAACACGTGGCCTTTGTGCAGCCTCAGTGGCCTCCTCATCTGGTGCCTCCACAGCATAAGAGACAGCTTTTTGTTTGATTATCATTCATATTGTGTGAGTTTAAACTGCTGACCATTTGTCCATCTGACCTGTATTCCTGCAGCCCCACCCTCCCAAACCTCCTCTGGTAGAGTTACACAGGCCCCACATTCACATTATAGCTGGACCAGGTTTTTAAAAGGTGAAAGGAAATATTTTTAACAGCCCTAAAAAATAAACACTTATGCAGCTTTTGGGATTTGTAAAAAAAAAAAAAAAAAAA